>NW_026652276.1:206439925-206477711 GCF_009828535.3 Hylobates moloch
TGGTTTGTAGTTCTCCTTGAAGAGGTCCTTCACATCCCTTGTAAGTTGGATTCCTAGGTATTTTATTCTCTTTGAAGCAATTGTGAATGGGCGTTCACTCATGATTTGGCTCTCTGTTTGTCTGTGATTGGTGTACAAGAATGCTTGTGATTTTTGTACATTGATTTTGTATCCTGAGACTTTGCTGAAGTTGCTAATCAGCTTAAGGAGATTTTGGGCTGAGAAGGCGGGGTTTTCTAGATATACAATCATTTCATCTGCAAACAGGGACAATTTGACTCCTCTTTTCCTAATTGAATACCCTTTATTTCCTTCTCCTGCCTGATTGCTCTGGCCAGAACTTCCAGCACTATGTTGAATAGGAGTGATGAGAGACGGCATCCCTGTCTTGTGCCAGTTTTCAAAGGAAATGCTTCCAGTTTTTGCCCATTCAGTATGATATTGGCTGTGGGTTTGTCATAGATAGCTCTTATTATTTTGAGATACGTCCCATCAATACCTAATTTATTGAGAGTTTTTGACATGAAGGGTTGTTGAATTTTGTCAAAGGCCTTTTCTGCATCTATTGAGATAATCATGTGGTTTTTGTCTTTGGTTCTGTTTATATGCTGGATTACATTTATTGATTTCCGTATGTTGAACCAGCCTTGCATCCCAGGGATGAAGCCCACTTGATCATGGTGGATAAGCTTTTGGATGTGCTGCTGGATTCGGTTTGCCAGTATTTTATTGAGAATTTTTGCAGCAGTGTTCATCAAGGATATTGGTCTGAAATTCTCTTTTTTGGTTATGTCTCTGCCAGGCTTTGGTATCAGGACGATGCTGGCCTCATAAAATGTGTTAGGGAGGATTCCCTCTTTTTCTATGGATTGGAATAGTTTCAGAAGGAATGGTACCAGTTCCTCCTTGTACCTCTGGTAGAATTCAGCTGTGAATCCATCAGGTCCTGGACTCTTTTTGTTGGTAAGCTATTGATTATTGCCACAATTTCAGAGCCTGTTATTTGTCTATTCAGAGATTCAACTTCTTCCTGGTTTAGTCTTGGGAGGGTGTATGTGTCGAGGAATTTATCCATTTCTTCTAGATTTTCTAGTTTATTTGTGTAGAGGTATTTGTAGTATTCTCTGATGGTAGATTGTATTTCTGTGGGATCAGTGGTGATATCCCCTTTTTCATTTTTTATTGCATCTATTTGATTCTTCTCTCTTTTCTTCTTTATTAGTCTTGCTTGCAGTCTATCAATTTTGTTGATCTTTTCAAAAAAACCAGCTCCTGGATTCAATAATTTTTTAAAGGGTTTTTTGTGTCTCTATTTCCTTCCGTTCTGTTCTGATTTTAGTTATTTCTAGCCTTCTGCTAGCTTTTGAATGTGTTTGCTCTTGCTTTTCTAGTTCTTTTAATTGTGATGTTAGGGTGTGAATTTTGAATCTTTCTTGCTTTCTCTTGTGGGCATTTAGTGCTATAAATTTCCCTCTACACACTGCTTTGAATGTGTCCCAGAGATTCTGGTATGTTGTGTCTTTGTTCTCATTGGTTTCAAAGAACATCTTTATTTCTGCCTTCATTTCACTATGTACCTAGTAGTCATTCAGGAGCAGGTTGTTCAGTTTCCATGTAGTTGAGTGGTTTTGAGTGAGTTTCTTAATCCTGAGTTCTAGTTTGATTGCACTGAGGTCTAAGAGACAGTTTGTTATAATTTCTGTTCTTTTACATTTGCTGAGGAAAGCTTTACTTCCAACTATGTGGTCAATTTTGGAATAGGTGTGGTGTGGTACTGAAAAAAATGTATATTCTGTTGAATTGGGGTGGAGAGTTCTGTAGATGTCTATTAAGTCCACTTTGTGCAGAGCTGAGTTCAATTCCTGGATATCCTTGTTAACTTTCTGTCGCAGCGTGAGTGACACAGAAGATGGGTGATTTCTGCATTTCCGTTTGAGGTACTGGGTTCATCTCACTAGGAGTGACAAACAGTGGGTGTAGGACAGTCGGTGCAGGGCACTGTGTGCAAGCCGAAGCAGGGCAAGGCATTGCCTCACTGGGGAAGCGCAAGGGGTCAGGGAGTTCTCTTTCCTAGTCAAAGAAAGGGGTAACTGAAGGCACCTGGAAAATTGGGTCAGTCCCACCCTAATACTGCGCTTTTCTGACGGACTTCGAAAACGGCACACCAGGAGATTGTGTCCCACACATGGCTCGGAGGGTCCTATGCCCACAGCATCTTGCTGATTGCTAGCACAGCAGTCTGAGATCATACTGCAAGGTGGCAGCGAGGCTGTGGGAGGGGCACCTGCCATTGCCCGGGCTTGCTTAGGTAAACAAAGCAGCCAGGAAGCTGGAACTGTGTGGAGCCCACCACAGCTCAAGGAGGCCTGCCTGCCTCTGTAGGCTCCACCTCTGGGGGCAGGGCACAGACAAACAAAAAGACAGCAGTAACCTCTGCAGACTTAAATGTCCCTGTCTAACAGCTTTGGAGAGGGTAGTGGTTCTCCCAGCACGTAGCTGGAGATCTGAGAACAGGCAGACTGCCTCCTCAAGTGCGTCCCTGACCCCCGAGCAGCCTAACTGGGAGGCACCCCCCCAGTAGGGGCAGACTGACACCTCACACAGCCTGGTACTCCTCTGAGACAAAACTTCCAGAAGAACGATCAGGCAGCAGCATTCGTGGTTCACGAAAAATCCTCTGTTCTGCAGCCACCGCTGCTGAGACCCAGGCAAACAGGGTCTGGAGTGGACCTCTAGCAAACTCCAACAGACCTGCAGCTGAGGGTCTTGTCTGTTAGAAGGAAAACTAACAAACAGAAAGGACATCCACACCAAAAACCCATCTGTACATCACCATCATCAAAGACCAAAAGTAGATAAAACCACAAAGATGGGGAAAAAACAGAGCAGAAAAACTGGATACTCTAAATAGCAGAGCACCTCTCCTCCTCCAAAGGAAGGCAGTTCCTCACCAGCAACAGAACAAACCTGGACGGAGAATGTCTTTGATGAGTTGAGAGAAGAAGGCTTCAGACGATCAAACTACCCTGAGCTATGGGAAGAAATTCAAAACAATAAGAAGTTAAAAACTTTGAAAAAAAATTAGATGAATGGATAACTAGAATAACCAATGCAGAGAAGGGCTTAAAGGAGCTGATGGAGCTGTAAGCCAAGTTTTGAGAACTACGTGAAGATTGCAGAAGCCTCGGTAGCCGAGACGATCAACTGGCAGAAAGGGTACCAGCGATGGAAGATGAAATGAATGAAATGAAGTGAGAAGGGAAGTCTAGAGAAAAAAGAATAAAAAGAAATGAACAAAGCCTCCAAGAAATTTGGGACTATGTGAAAAGACCAAACCTACGTCTGATTGGTCTACCTAAAATATTTATATAACCAGAGTTGATAAAGCTGTGGCAGAGTACTCAATCAGTATTCATAAAAAGCCTTCTATTAATATATACTTCTTGAATGTCTCTTCAATGAAGTGTTGTCATTTACCAAAGTCATTCTTGACTTGGGACAGATTATGTCTCCCAGAAAATATTTGATTTTGTCAGAGACATTTTTTATTGTCAATAAGTATGGGCTGGATTGTATGGGTACTACTGCTATCTGGAGGGTGAAGGCCAGGCCTGCTACTAAACATCCTATAGTACACAGGACAGCCTCCATAACAAATAATTATCCAGTATCATATGTCAGTAAGTGCCCAGTGTGTGACAACCTGACTTAGCATTACAAAAAGGAAAATGTCCTTTCAGTGATGAAGAGAGATTTTTTTGTCTTTCTCAAGCCAAATTAGAATTTGTAAAATGACCAAAATTTTAAATTTAGTTATTAAAGGAATACACGTATTATACTATGATGATGAATATCAAAGTATGACTGCTGACTATGAAACATCAGGAACTGTGCTATTTACAAATTAGTAAATAAAAATCTAACAATATTATTGCAACATTGGGAATTTGCTATTCAATGTCACACAGTTGAAATAGAAATTTATTTTATGGAATTTTCCCAATAAAGGAAGTTCTCCGTGTTTTTAACCATATAATGTTATTCTTTTACACAAACTTATTTTTTAAATGTGCAAGTTATTATTAATGTATTTTACCCCAGACTATACTTTTTAATAGGGAAAATCAAAAGCTAATTAACTTTAGAGAGAACTTTAAAAACTAAGGAGATTATGTATAAGGAAAAATCCTGACCAAAGACACATTACATACAATATAGATATTTATTAGGTGACATTAGTTTATCAAATCATTAACATTTGAAGCATTGTAGTCAGATACCAGAACCTGTCTCAAATTCATTAAAAGTATAATTTCAAATAAAATGTGTATCCCTTACATTTAACCCACACATAATTTTACTATGGACTAGAATGCTGTGTTAAGTCTTTCGAACTGAACAAAGTGTAAGGCTTGCAGTATTCATTTAAAAATATATCGAATTGATTGATTCAGGATTGAGTGAATTGAATATTTAAGATGTTATACCTGTACACTAATATTCCGTTGCTCATTCATCTGTATTATATTTGTTATTTATTTTATAGGAAGGTGATTTTTTTTTTCCCTTCATGTGAAAATTTGTCATGGCCAGCCAATGGTCAAAATGGCACATTTGCCACTTGGGCCACCATTTATAATTTTTTTGGAAAACATTTACAGTTATAGCATCAATTGAAGTACATGTTCTTTTCAGCATGTAAATTACACCCTAGAGTATAACTTTCTGTGCAATTTCAGTTGCATGAGCTGATAGCCTGTGATCTACAGTCAGAATTATTTCCTCAAAGGTGAGGTTTCTATAATGGGCCTCCAAATGTCAGATTTCACCCTTGGCAGGGTGTTGACTAATCATCCTAGAAGAAAAAAATAAAAGTTAGTGCAAGGCGGCAAAGTTTTTCACTTTTTATTTTTAAATCACTTACACATATGTGAAACCAGCAATTGGCCATCAACCAAATAATATACCCTATAGTCCTTTTTTCCTTTTAAAAATTAGAGCATCAGAAACATTACAATCTTGATGTATCATACATGCTAGTTCAAATAGCATAGGTCAGCAACAATTTAGTATTAATACAGTTGATCAGTATACATACTTATCCTTCCATTCTATTATCGTGTTTTTCTATATCAGTTAACTCAGTAACGAAACTTTTGGCAAACCAATAACTTTACAGTCCTACTCAATGGCAGTATTCCTCTTTCTTAGCTGAACAACATCCTAGAGAAGTCAAATCCCAAATGTCGTGTCCTTGACACTTAACTTTACACTGAGCCTTCTGTTGTCCTATATGTTTTGTCTAGATGTTTTCAGGCAGATCAAAACTTTCTGAAGTTTCTGTTACATGGAGTTTTCCATTTATCAGACAATGCCAGCTAAGTATAAAGAAAATAAATTTCTTCTTACAGATTGAAAGCATGTATAAAATCAGAAGACATCTGTGGATGATGATAAATGATGCAAATTATATTTTGATTGTTCCCTGGAGAGCCATATAATGCTTTTTCTCATTTGGCTTTAATTTTTTCCCATTTTCTTTATCCTTTTGCTGATCCATAGATGATATATAAATATATATTAATATTAATACTCATTTTTCAGAGAAAGAAATATTAACAGTAACAACCAAAGCTGTTGAATGGCACTGTGAAAGGTCTGATTTTGTAGAACGCAATGCTCCAGAAATTATTTTTTCTTAAACATTGTGTTTTCAACTTGAATACTCTATTTCTTACCAGCGTGGTTAATCTTTTCCTATTTATGATGCTTTTGCTATCAATAACAAAAACATTACTTAAAAAAAAGTAGGCATGACATTTGGTAGCAATTATACCTCTGCCAAGAAATATGTCTCTGTATGTCATCTCCCTGATCTGCTGTGCGCAGCAGTTCTCCACTTTGTCATATTTTCATTTTCTCAGTGGGAAATGGACAGCAGTGACACTTTGCCAGTTTGGCCGAGACATTAAGAGTTTTTCCATGCTTCCACTTCTACTTGCACTCTGGTGATATGCAATGAAAAGGGCCTGCTTTAATTATCTGCTGCTCCAAGAATGGGGAAAAATGTGAACTGAGACTGGAAGACTGCAGCCAAGATGAGCTGCAGTCTGACAGAGCTACCCTGGCCATGTGCGGTCTTGGAAGCCACCCACTTGTTGTAAATCACTGAGATTTGGAGTGTTTTGGTACACATGATAATTGTGACCATACGTGGCTAATACATGCCCTTAAAACATGAAATTTTAAGTAGAAAATGGGCCGTTTCTCCTCATATGCAGCTATGAATTATATTACAATTTTTAAAAATAAAGTCATCCTCATAAACTAATCCATAATAAGGGTATTTGATTTGAAAGCCAATAATGTGTTTCATTCATAGGTATTAGTGTTTTAAACTCTATGTTCTTCCTCACCCAAAGGACCCTAAATCTATTAAGAGTAGAATATCGTTATATATGTGTATCTAAATTTGCAACAAAATAAATATCACAAATGTTGCTGTATGATTAATTTTAAAATATATAAACTTTAATCAATATATAATATATAAAATGTATATTATATATATATGGGGGAACGTGGTATATAGTATTACAAAATCTCAGATTGTTTAATATTGAACAAATATAATGGATTTCAATAATTTTGTGAGGCACATTTTTTAAGATGCATGTAAATATTCACATACAAGAACATGTTTTTTGTTGATCATTTTTAATATTGGATTTCAATATCATTACTTTATATTTGAAGTACGTGTTTTAATATTATTCAGTTTCTATATTTTCTCCATAGACCTGGTTGAATTTTATCACGATTACATGTGTGTGCATATGTATACATATACATATTTCAATCGTGTTAAAAAATTTGGCATGCGATTTACACTCTTACCAAGCAGTATTACTTTGACTAAAGAACCATGATTTTATATAGGATTATGGTGTTTCAAAATTAGAATTCATCTATTCATGTCTTCTGAAAAATGCAAATGTATCACCAAATCCCTGAAGTGTATCTCCAAATTGGGATCTTTTTTCTAAGACGTTAAACTAGAAATAAATTTGCAGTGGTTTTAGAAATATAAAATTTGCCATTTTGGGAGTGCTTTTACTATCTCTGAATACAAATGTTATATTCATAGGGGTAAATTTTTCATTTTATAATAAAAATTCAGGCTGTTACTTTAATAAATTAATTCTTCATAGGTTTAATTTGTTACAAATCTATCTTGTGTTGTTATACACAGAAACAAATGAACAAATCCTTAAATTTGAATGTATGACACATTGCCATTAAGAAAGTATTTCTTTTGCCTAGTCTCTTGGGAGTAGGCAGAAAAGCAATCATACATACTCATGTTAGTGACTTTAATAATATTTTGGCTTCCATGGGGAAAATATATTTTTTTACTTTTGAGTAATGTGATCAGTAGCAATTCTGTACTTCAGATATCTAAGATGAAAGTCTGAGTCTTATGTACTGTAATAGAAAAAGCTTAGAAAATCTGTCTCATACTCTCAAACAGACAATCCACAGATAATCACAGTTCACTGTCAGAAATATTGCTTTAACCCACATTTTCCATATAATAACTCAGTACTATTGAAAATGATACTCTGCAGCAGCCAGATCTCAAATGATTGTGGTCAGCTACAGAAAGGAAAATGTCCAAATGTATTGTTAAAAACATAAAGTAAGGCCTTGGAAACTTAATGGTAAATGATTTTAACAAACGTATAAAATATCGTTACAAATCAAGTTTAGCTATAACGGTGTGCATATAATGGCTGATATATTTTTAAAAGTATTTTTAGGGTAGTTTGTTTTCTATCAGAGAATAAAAATGACAGAAATACAAGTGAGCTATAAAGATAAATTTGTTGGCATGTAGGCTGATTCCACATTTTTGAGAGGGTGAGGGACAAAAGACTACAAATTGAGATCAGTGTATACTACTTGAGTGATGGGTGCACCAAAACCTCACAAATAGCCACTAAAGAACTTACTAATGTGACCAAATACCACTTGTTCTCCAAAAATCTATAGAAATAAAAAAATTTAAAAAATCACGCTTTGTGGAAACAAATGCTGACAAAATTCAATATGAAGTGACATAAAAGTGATCATTTAATGCTAAAAATGAGTCATTATGAGTTAGGACAGTAAATTAATTATAAATTCATTGTGATGTTTTTGTATGAGTAAACGTTTTATTATAAAGTATGTTTTATATATATAACATATATAAATAAATATGACTAAAAGCGACTATTTTATTTTTTCTTACTGGGTTGAAGGATTTCACTGAATGTACTGATATTCCAGATATATTACACTGATAATTTTTAATTACAAATAATGTTTTCAAAAAAACAAATCAAATGAGAAGAAAGGAGCAAAAAAATGAGGAACAAGAGGGGAAGGAACACAAGAAAACAATGGAGTGGGAGTAGGAATAGCAGGGATACAATTAGGAGGAGCAATATGCTGAGGAAAAGGTGACACAGATTTAAATTTATAAATTTAACCTATTCATAAGCAAGAGCAAAAGCAGTATTGAGAAAGTATCCTGAATTGAACTGGCTGATTCCAGAGCCATGCATATGTGATGCAAACTGAAAGCAGTTTGCAGAAAAGGCTTAAAGAACTGAAGTATTTGCAATATTTATCTTTCTGTGTCTGGCTTATTTCACTTAGCATAATGTCCTCTAGTTCATCCGTATCATCATATATGGAAGCATTTCTTTCCTTTTAAGGCTGAATAATATTTCATTGTGCATATATATACATATATAAAATATATTTGTCTTGTAATTTATATTACATAATATACAATAATATATAATATATGTTATATATAATACAATATAATATATACAATACATAATTACATTATTATATGTTATATATTTTACATAATATATAATATATAAATATTATATAAATAATATAATATATGTTATATATAATTATAAATCATATATTATTTATATAATATATAATACGTATTTTATATATGATATAATATTATACATTACATATTACATATATAATGTATGTATTATATATTATATATTATATATTATATTATAAATATATATTAGATTATATAGATTACTATATATGTATATATAATATATAATATATTACATACACAATATATATACACTATATATACACATTATATCATATATAATAAATAATATATGATATATATAATATATGATATATTAATATATGTAAATGTATAGATGCATATTACATCCATATGCATATATCTATATGTATATAGATCATCTATATCTCCAAAACATATATACTGTATTTAACTCTCTCTCTACATATAGATCATGTCTTACATGATATATGTATTGATACTTTCTTTACATATTCATCAATTGACATTTAGATTGTTTCCATATCAAAATATGCTTGAAATATAGTATATTAGAACTGTGAAAAAAGGCTTTTAATTTTAAAATAACTACTCTGTTAAAGACTCGAATGAAAAGCAGAGGCTTCATGAAAGGTCAGGTATGCAGTTTCAGCCAATATTCAGGAGTTTTAAGAAAAAATCACAAAGAAATGCTAGAAAGAAGATAGAATTAAAAATACATTAAGAGAAATGAATAATGTTTTTGAGTGGCTCATGAGTATAATTAACACAGCTGAGAGAAGAATCAGTGAACTTGAAGACCAGCAATAGGAATGTTCAAACTGAGATGAACAGAGAAGTGTGAAAATAAAATCAGAGGATTAAAGAATGTTAGGACAAAATCAAATGGTCTAACATGAACATAACTGTAATCCCAGAGGAAGAACAAGATAGGGAGCAGGATAAATATAAAGAAGTAATGGCTGAGAATTTCCTAAAATTAGTGACAGGCACCAAGCCACAGATCTGGGAAGACAAGAAATCAAGCAAGATAAATATCCAATGAAAATACACCTTGGCCTATCATATTTAAGCTATTGAAATCAAAGACAAAGAGAAAAAAACATGAAGGCAGCCAGAGGAAGACAGACACCAAAGAGCAGTCACAGGAATAAGAATAATAATTACAGTTGAGTTTTTATCAGATTCCATGTAAGCAAGAAGACAAAGCAATGACCAAAATATTGGATCTATGCAAAGAAATGAAGAATACTATAAATAGAATAAATGAATAGAAAAAATTGCAATTACTTTAAAAGATAACAGCTTAAAGCAAAATATTAATAGTGTACCATGTGTTTATAGTATACACAGAATTGAAATCCATAACAATAGTGTGTGATACAACAGGGAAGATTTGATAATATATACTTATAAGTGTCTTACATTACAAAGGAGGCATATAATATTATTTAAATATGGATGGATAGTATTAGAAATATGTGAAAAATATTGTAGTTCTATGAACAGCAATAAAATGTTTTTAAAACGGGCATAAATGTTAACTCAATAGAGGAAATTAAGTAGAATTTCAGAAATGTTCTAACAATTACAATCTACTGCTGCTACCATAATGATCCACTTATCCATTCAACTAAAGAGAAAAACAATCTAAAGACATAAACAGTAATTTTACAGAAGAAACAGAAGTGTTCCATACAAATATAAATAAAAGTTAATAATATTACTTATCCAAAAAATGCAAATGTGCTTTATGAAGGATTGGTAATAGTATTTAATAGTGGAAGTTCATACTACCCTTAGAAGGAGTATAAGCTGATACAACATTATTGGAAATGTTTGGCCTTATCATTTAATGCTAAACATATTCATGCCACATGTTACTAGGAATTCTACTTCTAGAGACAGCCCTAGGTGTTACTGGTTTACCAGGAGACACACTTATTCAACAAAGTGCATAGTAACATGCTTTGTAACATAGAAACTTGGAAACAACCAAATGTCTATCAGAAGCCAACTGGTAAATCAATTTTAACATATTCACACACAAGAATAATAGGAAGCAGAGGAAGTTAACTTCAAACACATGCCCAAACTGGGAAGAAACTGAGTAACATCCTTCTTAATGAAATGAGCTGGTGATAGAAACATATATACAGACTAATACAGTTTATATGCAATTCAAAAATATTCCAAAGCAATTAGTATTTGGTTTTACTTGTGTTCTGTAATAATATAATAAAACCAAGGGAAATGCCAATACAATATTTAGTTTTTCAATACAGTAGAGGAGTGAGGAATATTTAAAAATCTGAAGAGGCAAAGAGAGGGTCTGCATCAAATTAGAAAAGAAAGAAAGAAAATGATAAAACAACCTATATGCATTTTGTGTGTTGTCTCATATATATACATATAAATGTGTGTATGTACTTATATATGTGTATATTTTTAGTAGATTCTTAAAAACATATCCATTTTACAGTACTGTGGAAGGAAAAATATGTAAAGGATTTGAAGGATTGATGACCAGTCTTTCAAATTCCTGGAGCCTTATCTCACATTTTTTCTATTTGGATCAAAAGTTCTAAGAAGAAAACCATACTCTGAATATTTTATTTAAATTTGACAAAGTTGTATTCATTGGTTTTCATGAATCAAATGAACTTATTTTGAGGTGTTTGTTTTGTTTTGTTTTGTTTTGTTTTGTTTTAGACGGAGTCTCGCTCCATCACCCAGGCCAGAGGCGATCTCAGCTCACTGTAACCTCCGCCTCCCAGGTTCAAGTGATTCTCCTGCCTCACCCTTCTGAGTAGCTAGGATTACAGGTGCCCACCACCACTCCTGGCTAATTTTTGTACTATATATTTTTAGTAGAGATGGGGTTTCACAATGTTGGTCAGGCTGGTCCCGAACTCCTGGCATCTCAAAGTGCTGGGATTACAGGCGTCAGCCACTGGGCCTGGCTGCTATTTTGAGTTTTTGTATGCATGCACTAAGGAAGGTTTTTGATTGTCAAAATCAAAACTGTTAAAATAATATTCTATTTGGAAATCATTAGAATGCTGATAACATAGAATATGTCTAAATTACTTGAGTATGTAAGATTTCATCTGAGCTTATCAATCTGACACCCAGTTGTACAGCAGTCAAAATTTACATACTTTCCAAAATATATAAAAACAAACATAAACTCAATCTTTTCATCTATTCAATCTGAAGGTTTTGCTCTGATGTATATGGGTTTTATTTTGAAATGTCACATTTCCTTAAATCACACAGAGCACCACATCTGCTAAACTCTCACATGTTCACTAGCTTTCTTCAAAAGTCAGTTTACTTTACTTCTAGCTGTGCAAATTTTCTCTCATAATTTTTCATTTTTAGTAGAGAGCCTACAGTGTATAATTTATTTGGCAATTAGCCAGTCTTTTCAGGGTTATAATTGTTCAATTCAAACATATGTTCCATTTCATGTATGAGTATTGGAAGTGCTGTATATCAGTATATACTGATATTCTTTTAAGAAGCATCTGATATAATTGTCTTTCCCTATGTCTACACCACATGTTACAAACTAATCATTTACAGAAGAGCCAAAAGCTTCCTTGGCATGGAAAAAATTACTCGAGGTCAGTATTTTTGATGAGGAGATTGTGTCAGTTGTCGAAGATAAATGACCAGCATCTTAAAGAATTGTCAACATGTGGTATGGTTTATTTCTTATAGCTAAGCAAAATATTTAAAGATTCGTTTCACACAAACTTCTTCTTTTGCTGAGGGTGACTGCTCCTGAACACATTCAAAAGGAGTCTGTGCAAACCTTTCAAGGAGTTTGGCTGTAGAAGAGAAGAGAGAGAGAGAGAAAACTAGCTAAAAGGAAGACTTCTGTATATCTGTGTGTGTGTGTGTGTGTGTGTGTGTGTGTACATACACATACACATAAACATACACATATGTGATTGGGAGAGACTTAAGTATGTTTAAAATGACTTTAATAATCCAGTTGATATTAGAGAGAAAAGGCAATTGATGAGCATAACTCACACTCTTTTTTTTCTTTTTTTTGAATGGTCTAGGGGTAATGCCTTTCTTACAGGGAGTGCAGTGTGGAAAGGGAGAAGTAAAAAAAAAAAAAAAATGAGTAGCTTTACATGGAAGAAACTAAAGATAATGCCTCATTCAGCCCAGTATTCGAAGTTAACATCAACAGTGGAATCATGTGTGCCTTGATATGATGTAATAAAAAATGGCACTTTGACTTTGAGATTTTCTTTCCCACACTAATCAGTTCAGTCAAATAATGAGAAAAACATGAGACAAATCTCAACTGAGGGATATTCTACATCTGATATGTACTCCTTAATGCTGTCAAAATAATCAGAAAAAAAAAAGTCTGAAAAACTGTCACAACCATGAAGAGCCTAAGAGTCATGATAACTAAATGTAATGTGGTTTCTTAGATGGGATCCTAGAATTGAAAAGGCATATTAGGTAAAAACTGAGGAAATTTCAGCGAACTCTAATTTGAAGTTAAACACAAAGGAGGTATATAAATGTAAACAGGTTTTGGGTGAGTTGGAAGGATATTGAGGCAACTCCCAATTGAAATTGTATTGTTTTCCGTGTGAGATAAAAATAAAATCAACTACTAAAAATGAAAATGGAGTCCAAAAATTTAGGATAATACTGAATTTGAGAGAAAAAAAGTGCAAAATGTGATGGCACATTTATCGAAGAAAGAGAATAGTGAGGCTATTGTGGATAATGTTAAGTTGTGTATCATGAAACTGGTGTGATCTGCAGTGGGAAATTATCTAACCATGCCAGGCTGTGTAGGAGCTTTTGACATGTGCTGGGGCTCATACAAGTTTTGATTTTGCCAGACGAGTGAGATAAAAATTTGTCATTTGGCAAGTATGTTAGTCAGGGCTTTCTAGAGAGACAGAACCAATATGAAGTCTGTATCCATCTATCTTTCTAGCTAGCTAGCTATACATATATTAGAGGAGATTTATTAGGGTAATTGTCTCAGAAGATTATAGAGCCTGAGAAGTTCCATAATAGGCCATTTGTAAATTGGCCAATCAAGAGCACTAGAAGTGTGGCTCAATCCAAGTCCAGAAGCCTCAGAACTAGGGATGCCCATGGTGTAATTCTCTGTCAGAGGCAGAAGACCTGAGAATCTGGGGAGCTGCTGTTGGTGCAATTCCCAGAGTCCAAAGGCCAGAGAACCTGGAGTTCTGATGTCCAAGGGCAGGAGAAAAATGGTGTCCAAGCTGCAGGAGAGAGAGAGAGCCTTCTTGTTCCATTTGGGCCCCTAGTTGATTGGATGGTGCCTGAGCACATTGAGGCCAGATCTTCCCCACTTAGTCCACTAACTCACACATGAATCACCTAGAACAACCTTAACCACTCCCCCAAAATAATGTCTTACCAACTAAGTGTCTCTTAATCCAGTTAAGCCAGCAACTAAAATTAACCATCACAGCAAAAGTAATATTAAAATGATGAAACCTGGATAAAAAAGGAATATTATTAGCATAATATATTAAATTACCATCAATATATATCATATGAATTTGTCCTCCTAATTTCAATGAATATGATTGTCTACTTTTCTAAACACTAACCGGTAATGTTTTATGTTTTTATTTTTGAGAATTTAGTAATCAATGATGCATACCTTAATCCTTAGATTGGCATGATCACAGTTACTATTATAAAACGTATCATGTTTCCATCTGTTCCACAGTGAACCAGCACCTCATTTTTCAACATCTAAAGAGATAATTAAGATTCAATAGACTGGGTAACTTATAAAGAAAAAGAGGTTTAATTGACTCACAGTTCCATATGGCTGGGGAGGACTCACATCCTAGTGGAAGGTGAATGAGTAGCAAAGTCACATCTTACATGGCAGCAGGCAAGAGAGCATGCGCAGGGGAGCTTCCCATCATAAAACCATCAGATCTCATGAAACTTATTCACTATCATGAGAACAGCATGGGAAAGACCCACCTCCATGATTCATTTAGCTCCCAACAGTTCCCTCCCATGACACGTCGGAATTATTGCAATTCAAGGTGAGATTTAGGTGGGGACTAGGAGCCAAACAATATCAATCTCATATATATTTCATGTTAATCATAACTTCAAATTTGAGAGGTTATATATTCAGTCAAGCCTTCCTCAATCAAATCCATTTGTAGTAGAATAAACATTATTCGATGTGTTTTTGGAATATGGTTATCACTCTTAGTTTAAAGCACAGATACAGACTTTTAGTTATTCATAAGTTTCTATCTTTCTAGAAGATGTCACAATATAGCATTAAAGTTATGACCTGTGTTATGAGATGTAACTATGGGAAAGCAGGGGACAAAAATTACCAAATTTGTATGACACCATTTATCACAATTAATTTAAAATTTATTTGGCAAGTATAATGTAAAACTAAACACATTAATAAGTTAAAAATAATTGATGAGAATACATTTTCATACCCAGGGGACAATATGTCTGTCAATGGCACATTAAATCCCAAGTATTTTACCTAGAAACATGTTTCTGAGCCGGTGAGCCATAGACCTTGTGATCATGTCAAGAAATTATATGATTTAAATTCTATGTTTCTATATAACCACTGAGATAACTGATATGAAAATATTTTAAAATATGAGTATAATTCACAGGAGTTTCAGGAGAAATGACAAATATAAAACAAGATTGTATTCGATGGAAGAGACTCCTATTGATCTTGTTGAAGATTATTATGAGAAAACTTTTAAAACTGACACATAACATTTGGACATATTTATGGGGTACATGTGGTATTGTGTTATATGCATAGAATGTCTGATGATCAAGTCAGTGCATCAGGAATCAATCATCAGGATCATTTATTATTTCTATGTATTGATAACATTTCAATTCCTCACTTCTAGTTATTTAGAAATGTACAGTACATTTTAGTTAACTATAGTCACACTACTCTATCAAATATTGGAACTTATTTCCTCTATCTAAGCATATGATTTGTGCCCATTAACCACCCTCTCTTTATTCTCACCCTATACATCCATATTCTTCCCAGCCTCTGGTAACTATCATTCCATTATCAACCTCCATGAGATAGCCTTTCAAGCTCTCACTTAAAAGAGAACTGCTAAGAAAAAGAAATGTTAATAATGATGAGTGACATCTTGCATTTCTTGATGTGATACTGAGTATTGTTAATATGGTAATTTTTGAAAATAAATAACAGGGTTAATAAAATGCTGATAATATTTTTTGAGGGAAAGTTTGTAAAAATCATGATTTTTATATGAAATTCATCTGGAAATGCATAAGCATAACATCTTTTTTTATTATACAGACATGAAAACAATAAAATTTTTTTAATATATTGCTAATTTAAGATAACATATATAAAAATATATATTGCAAATCTAAGAAAATCAAAATAATGGGATTTTTATAAACAGAGGATAAAATTGAATCAACAATATATTTTAAAGAAAAGAATGTAGCATTATGCTGAAAGGATAAGTTATTCAAAAAATGATGGCAAGAATTAGGAAGTTGTATATTTGATTAAAATCATCACCAAAATAATATTTAAATGAATTTAAATTTACATAGTATAGGTTGCCCTGTGTTGAATCATCTTATACTATTTAGGGTGAGGGATGCGTCATCAGAGGTGATTAGGAGGTAATTAAAACATCAACTTTTATAATGTATCAATGTTCTTTGATGCATGAGTAATCACCAATAAAAAACAAAAAGAGATTCGAAAGTTTGTACCAAACTAGTTATCTCAGGCCATTGAAACTGAAGGTGTTTTGCCCATTTAAAATTCAAACTTGATGAGAAACTATTAGTAGGCTTGTTACCACTTGCTCTATTTTTATGGTGTTATTATTTTCTCTATTTCTTTTTTATTATTATACTTTAAGTTTTAGGGTACATGTGCACAATGTGCAGGTTTGTTACATATGTATACATGTGCCATGTTGGTGTACTGCACCCATTAACTCGTCATTTAGCGTTAGTTATATCTCCTAATGCTATCCCTCCTCCCTCCCCCCAACCCACAACAGTCCCCAGAGTGTGATGTTCCCCTTCCTGTGTCCATGTGTTCTCATTGTTCAATTCCCACCTATGAGTGAGAACATGCGGTGTTTGTTTTTTTGTCCTTGCGATAGTTTACTGAGAATGATGATTTCCAGTTTCATCCATGTCCCTACAAAGGACATGAACTCATAATTTTTATGGCTGCATAGTATTCCATGGTGTATATGTGCCACATTTTCTTAATCCAGTCTATCGTTGTTGGACATTTGGGTTGGTTCCAAGTCTTTGCTATTGTGAATAGTGCCGCAATAAACATACGTGTGCATGTGTCTTTATAGCAGCATGATTTATAGTCCTTTGGATACATACCCAGTAATGGGATGGCTGGGTCAAATGGTATTTCTAGTTCTAGATCCCTGAGGAATCGCCACACTGACTTCCACAATAGTTGAACTAGTTTACAGTCCCACCAACAGTGTAAAAGTGTTTCTATTTCTCCACATCCTCTCCAGCACCTGTTGTTTCCTGACTTTTTAATGATGGCCATTCTAACTGGTGTGAGATGGTGTCTCATTGTGGTTTTGATTTACATTTCTCTGATGGCCAGTGATGATGAGCATTTATGCATGTGTTTTTTGGCTGCATAAATGTCTTCTTTTGAGAAGTGTCTGTTCATGTCCTTTGCCCACTTTTTGATGGGGTTGTTTGTTTTGTTCTTGTAAATTTGTTTGAGTTCATTGTAGATTCTGGATATTAGCCCTTTGTCAGATGAGTAGGTTGCGAAAATTTTCTCCCATTTTGTAGGTTGCCTGTTATTTTCTCTATTTCTTGCATAACCTTTCCTCTTTTTAAAAAGTTATGGGTTGATTCTTTCAATTTATATGATGATATTGAAGAAAATATACTATGAAAATATATTTTAAATTAAGATTAGCAAAAAATAAAATGTGTGTCTATGAAATTAAAATTAAAATGCGTGTTCTTAATATGATTCTGTGTTCTGCTATCACACAAATATAAAATATATTTGAAAGTATGTGCAAAATACAAAATTTATCCTGGAAAGAATAAAGGAGATTACCAGAGATTACCAAATTTATACATAACAGGTAGCTATATAGAAGTATATGCCTAAACATCAGCTTTATATATGACTCATAATGAAATCCACTTTTGTTGGTCTTTTGCACTTCTACAGATTTTTATAAGATGTAAATCATAAATGAGACAAAAATTAAAATGCTGATTTTTCTAATATTTTCATAAGAATTTTCCCTATCTAGATTTTCTAAATTTATAAATGCTATGAAAAGAAGAATCACAAGCAAAAATAAAATAACAAATCTTAAACATAAAAGATAAATCTTAGCTAAATTAAATAAAACTCTTACTGAATTATTACACAAGTAAATTCCATTGATATGTGAAGCCAAACACAACCAAGCATCTAAAATCTTGCATAACTGGACAAAATTCAAGAGTATAATGTTCTGCCATGTTTATACAACTGCATTAAATAAGACAATAATAAAATATTCAACCACATCGGTTTTCAAGAGCTAGCTACAGTTGTCATACAACTGGTTGGTTATAAAATCAACACATAAACCTAATATTTAAAACCGATAAGTAAACACATACATTGTACCATCTTGTCTTCATAATTTTAAAGTTTTTGAAATTATTAAAAAGTATTATTGAAGAACTAAAATACCCAAGCCTTTCATATGAAGTACCAGCTTAGAATACTAAAGAAATAACAAAATGTTATACATTCTCTGCAGCTTTTTAAAGAAAAACACGGAAACATGCAGAGAAATAAATATAATTTAGCATATTATTGATATGAATAGTTTCCTATTTTATTATGGAATACACTTCTAGAAACATGTGTTTAATTGTCATTCTCTGATGTGCTAGACTCTGTACTAAGCGGGACAGATCTACAGATGAGCAAGACAGGTCCAATATGTGTCTGGCTTCTCCTCATTTTAGAATCTATAAAGCGGGATTAACAGATGCTGAAGGCAATGATCCCTGTTATTGCCTCGATAATATATGCCAAAAATGATAAATTTGCTATGTAAAATTCAGCATGATCCAGTTATTCTTTCTTTCACTGCCATTTTTTTACTGTACTTCTGCAATCTATCCTAGAAATTTCAATCTAGAAATTTGCTTAGGTTTTTTATTTTAATAGTACATATTGATTAGAATATAGTGTGTATAAGCACAAGAATATTCATTCTTTAATGATCTAACAACTTTGTTACCTTAAAAAAAAATAGAGTCCACTTTAAGAGTCAAAAGTAAACTCACTGGTGCCTGGTCCATATAAAGTTACATAATTTAGCCTACCTACTCACCAATTTTCTCCTCAGAAACAGAAAGAGGTTAAAAAAGTTCCTTCTTGGAAGACAAGGGTGCAGCTCATATATAAATACACTTGAGGGTGAGAGAAGGATTATCGTCTTCACTTCAAATTGTCATTACCACCGAATGCCCAACAGAGAGTCCTGCAAAGCTACATTCTGAGGATAAAGTAAAAACAATCACAACCAGATATTCAATCGAAGCAAGCAAGCAAATAAGCAAGAGAGAAAGGAAATTGTGAAACTTTCTAGATAAATGTCTTATTTCTCTGAAAACGTATCAGTTACAATACTACTGTGACAAATTTCTTTTGTTGCTTGTCTTCTGGTCAGAAGTTAATTCAATCACTGCTGACTGTTTCATTCTCCACTGATACGTTTGCCATTCCTTCTCTCTTTTTCAATTTTCCTGTGTATATTAGAATAGAATAGAATATTGGTTTACTAGGTAGTACAATGAGCTCCCCAGAAGGAAGGTAATGTATTACTTTGACTAACACATAACTAAGTGATGTAATGATTTGTCATGAGGCAATGAACTTATCAGTGGAGTGTTAGAAACAATTTTAATGGCATAAAAATTTTGAATATTTCTTGTATTCATGATTGAAGCTAAATAAATGGATGGTTTCTAAGTTTGGCATGTTGCCGGAAACTTATATTGGGATAGAATTACCTAGTCAAACTTAATCATCACATCAGTATTTTCATGACTAACAACAATTCAAATTTAGAGACTTTGCATACTTTCAGAGACGGTGCCACGGCTCATCAGTCTATGTTGTAGAGTATTAGTTAGTGGCTCCTAGTCATGATGAATTGTTCTTTTGTGAAAAACTGAGGAGTCAGTGGGAGAGTGTGTGGAATAATTTATTCTCTTATGAAATCAGCTAAGGACAGAATCAATATGGAAACTAATTTCAGTATTATAAAAATAACACGTTTTCCCCTCACATTTTATAAAGTGTCATAATACAGTGTTATAATGTGGTATCTATTTACAAAAATATACATCTAAAGTTACGCAAGTTAGATTTAAGTAACTCAAAGCTGAGAAATATCCATTTCCAAAATAACTTGTGAATATAAACCAGTTTTTTTGTTTTGTTTTGTTTTGATTTGTTTTGAAGAATGTGGGCCTAAACACCACCAGGTCACAGCCGCCATTCAGATGTATCAGAGTTAATGAAATAATCATTCTTTCAGAGGCATTTATATAAAGGTATTCTATGAAAGTTGCTTACTCAGGATTTTTAAAAACTCAGTATTAATGGAGACATTTTCCTTGGTGACAAAGACAAAAATGACTAAATTTCAGCTCAGGTGTTATCTTCCCTAGAAAGCAATTTTTTTATGTCCCAGTCAGTATTAGGTGGTGCTTCCGTAAACCACTCTGCATTTATCTACATTAAAGTTAATATTTAACTGTAATCATCTGATCAATTTTGTTCTCTTTTTTGATAATGGACAAGATGGTGTTTTACAACTTCAAATCTCTGGGACATGACACAGAGTAGTTTAGTAAATGTTAATTGAATGAATTGAAGGCATGATCCATATCTTTAAAATTTAATGTGGGAAAGCCACAAATAGGACTAGGCTCAGTGTGAGGTAGAGAATTATATAAAAAGTAATAGGAGCATAGAGGAAGGATGGACTTAATTGGGTGAGAGGTGATGAGGTGTGCAGATGCATCTTAAAGAAGATTGAAGCTCCTATTTAATAAATTTAATTTTCTTGAGGGGAAAAGGAGAGAAGAGGACAGAAGAAGGGCAAAGCCTGAAAGTGTTTGATAAACATTAGAAATTGGTTGTGTGTAGCTCAATATAGAATATGAGGAGAGTGGAAAAGGAGATATGATAATTCAGCATAAGCTTCCTAGTGACAAAAAATAGTGAAGATTTTTTTTATACCTTGGTATACAAAAGTTTGCACTTAACGAAAAGGCAGAAGACAGTTGTTGAAGAATTTTGAAGGGCATATGGGTGAGTTATTATAATAGCATTTGGGAATGCTAACTTTGCTAAAGTACTGAGATTGGACAGAACATACTAATTGATGAGAAGGCTGTTTTGATTCTTAAGCAAGAGATTTGGAAGATCTGCATTTAAGGCAGTATACAGGACCAGCAGCAGCATATTTGTGAATGTATCTAGGTTTGGAGATTAGATGAGCAAGTATGACAAAGTTTGAAGCTAATTTCAAATAATGGTTAAAGTTGTGGAATTTCTTTCGCTGAGACAATAAGCAAAGAATATGCATTCATGAAACTTATAGTATGAGTTTGTAAGACAGTTGATAACAAAAATGAGATAATTAAAGTTATATTTTTTATCCTGATCTTTTCTTCTGACAGTGATAAAATGTTGCAAATGCTTATTCTTGCATATTAAAGACAAGTGGTTTTATGCAACAGAGTATCATTTATGATAGTTTCTTTTCCTATGCTACATGTTACAAAGTTAATGCGTGATCAATTTGCATTTAACATTGATTAGATCACTGCTTGAATATGACATAATTATTTTGATCTCTTCTTTGTCATATATTTCTGAGCTGTTATGTACTTCTTGTCCACTTGTGAAGTATTACAGAGGGTATTCAGCTCATGGGGATAATTTTCTCAATAGCTGACGAAAATATTTTATTTAAATTAATTTAGTTATTGGTTTAGTTCTCTCAAAACAACTGCCCTGAAATGTAGTTGAATAGAAATGTGTCCAGTGGTATTGGCATGCACAGAGATGAAACAACATGGAGATAGTCATAAATATGAAGCAATGCACACTAAAAATTTTTTTATTTTTGAAACTAATTGGACAGAACAAGGAAATTTACTTAATCCACTTAACGTATTTTGTAAACATAAAAATTTACTAACCATCATAACATTCCTCTTTCTCTCTCCCTATCTCCTTCTCTTTCATACACAAACACATCGAATTTTACAGAACAGGAGGAGTTAGCCAGGTTCAAGGAAGTGGATCGATTGAAGAGCACTGTAGGCAGAAAGAGAGAGCAAAATGAGTAATTTCTCTGATATTAGAAGAAGCATTGCACACACATTGGGGTAACTGCAACTAAATTTTAAATTGTGAAAAAGAGTGAGAGACTAAGCCACAAGGGGACTTGTTAGTAATATTAAGGAAATTGGCCCAAGGGAAATAGGCATTAGGAGAATAAATAATCATTATAGCGTTTTAAACAGGGAAGGATACGATCTTAATTGTGCTTGAAAGAGATAATTTGAGCTCTATTCTGCAGTGAGTATTTCTAGAGGTAGAAAGATTTGGTTGGAAGCTAAATTCAGAAAGACATTATGTTGAATCTAAACTGAGTGACTTTTATAATGGATAAAATTGAATTGTTTTGAAAGTTATGAAGAAAATAAAATCAACAAGTCTAGCAAATTGATTTGAGGTTGACAATGAGAAAAGTAATATGCACTGAATTTTTAGCAAATGCAATTGGTGATTTTTCACCTTCATTATTTAATGAGAGATAATGCAAAGGAGAAAGGAGTTTAGAGGGAGTGTTAGAGTGGAAAGTTGTTTTAGTTTAGGAAATATTGATTGTTCAGTTTTCATTGCACTGCTGAGTGAAAATGTCTGGAATTCTTCGTGTCATATATAGCTCTAGATCCCTATTCCATCCTCAATATCTTAAATAAATCTATTGAGAAATTTGATATTTTCAGAAAATAAATTTTCTACATGCTATTACCACCCTCTATAACTACAACCACTAATTTCTTCTGTCTCCAAGAATGAAATGTTCATGTGTTAGTATCTATTTCTCACTCAGTGTTTTGGATTTCTTCTGGGATAATGTTTTCTGCATTTACAATTTATCTTTCCTCTGGTCTTTGTTTTTATCTTTTATCACTGTTCTTGTTGCTCCTATGTTCAAGAAAAATAAGAAAAGTCAAACTAAAGCTTTTGTCTAAGGGTAGCACAATTTTGTCTTTCTCCTACTTGTCATGACATTATTTAACATATGCTGCTAACATAGACTTACCTAGTTCATTTCTTAACTCTTAATAGTTCCCCTTCCTATTCTGCAACTAGGCTGCATCTGCTCTTAGGAAGTTAATCAATTCCTTTCACATAAAATATCTAACATACTGGTAAAATGTGTCTTAGTTTAGCCCTTCTCTACAGCTACAAACAACTATAAAATACAGAAATCTGACTGTTTTAATTTATTTTTTTATCAACCCATTTTACTCAGTTTCTGGCCACTAAATACCCACACCAGAATAATATCAGATACTTCTTTGTTCTCCCATTTTCTCTGCTCATAATTGAATCATTTCAGCCCAAATTTTTCTCTAGTACCTTGGATTTCTGCTGGCCCTAAAAAAGCTATTCCTTTTCTTTTTGCTTTCTATGTTCTATATCCATCACAATGATGATCTAATAATCATGCAGCTCTCTTTAAGTTATTTGATGCTTATGTTTAGCAGTCTGTTTTTATATTTCTTAGTAACAGTATATGTGTTTATATATGTGAATAAGTACATATGCATATACACATATGGAACTATCTTACAATATTTATTCAGTATATCTAAGTTTTCCATGGCCATTTATTAAAGCTCTGTGCCAGGAAGCATGACACTTACTTACATACATCACCTTACTTATAGTTGTTGTTATTACTATCTATCCCCATTACAGAATAAGAAAATTTAAATTGACAAGAGAAAAGATAAAAAACTTGCCAATGACCATATACACAGAAATCAGACAGATCAAGATTTAATCAAAGATTACATGATTTTAATGCCTGTTCTTTTGAGCATTACTGTCTCATCGAAGGAAAAAAAATTAATTAGTATCATAGTCTAATAATGACATTTTATAATTTCCCATAGAAAATTTTCAGAAAGAATGTTGAATATATTTATTAAGTTTCAGGATATTTTTAACTGAAGTATATGTAAATTTTATTCTTTCATCCAAAACAGCAGTTGTCCAAATTTTGGGAGGATGCATCATTTTTTTTTTGGCTTTCATAAACATTATTTACTAGATTTAATTTTCCAATATTTACATTTTTCTTCCTTTAACTATAGGTTTTCTTTTTCCCTAAAGTATCCTCAAACTAATATCTTAATCATATCTCAGGTTAGGCACTTCTTAGGATTATCATTTACAGTAGTTAAACATGATTAGTAAGAAAAAATGCTAACCAAATAAAAGGAGAATATGTTAGACTTCTTTCTTCTACTCCTCAGGTGACACTACAAGTTTTATTTGGCCCAGCTTTTTGTGTTAGTAATACTTTCAAAATCTTATTTATCTTTTGAGCTTCAACATAGGAACTTTAGATTATATTTTTCAAAGCGAAATTGGTGTTTTTTGCCGGCAAATCAAAAATATGATATGATCACCCATTTATCTATTATAGATGCCAATGTTGTTATTTAATTTGTTTTCGTTCAGTGCTATAAAGTGAGTGGCTCAGTTCTCATTATTTAGTGATCCTGAAGAAATTCTCCTAGTTTATTTCTTTTTAATTTATATAGCAGTTGTCTTATAACAATTCTTACATCTTTTCATAATGTAAATTACTCTTATCCTAAGTAGAAAGACTAAATGATGAACCAATAAAAAATAATGACTACAACAACTTTCAAGACATAGTCAGAATAATAAGATATAAAGAGAAACAACAATGAGGTAAAAAGCAGAGGGACAAAATTAAGGTATTAGTTTTCTTTTTGCTTGTTTATTTCTAAAATAGGATAAAAACTATTCTAGAAATCAAAGAGTAAAATGTTCTCTTTTATATGTAATAAGTCTATAAAAATCAAACTTATACTATAAATATGGAAAAAAATATTTTGGCATCTTAAAAATGTCTAGAATTCTTTATACTCAGTTTACACATAAATATATCTTAAAGTAACACGTAAAGTAAAATCACTAAATAACATATAATTTGGGGGGATTATTGACAGATGTTAAATTTATTGCATTTGTAGACTCAAGAATGTCAAATGTTGTTTTAAATACTAAACATAAAATAAACAAATGTGAAAGTGAAGTAGATAACATTTTAGGAATTCATGAACTCTAGATCCAGATTTGTCCTAGTCATACATACCCTTCTCCAGGGAGAAACAGCAGATGCAAACATGATATATCAAATGGTAGCAAAATAACATTTTATTATTAGCTCGAACCATAACTAACTAGTTTGGACCACTTGGATTCATTTTCTTTCCCTAACTAATGACATAAGAAAGGTGAGTTGATTTTAGCTGTTGTCAGGAGGCCTCTGTTCCTCATACTTTGGATCTCCCCAAAGGGCTTCTTGGGTGTTTTCTTGACATGGTAGCTGGTTTCCCCAGAGTGCATGATCTAAGAGCACAAGGTATGAGCTGCAGTACTTTTTATGATGTAGTCTTAGAAATCAAGTTTTGTTGTAATCACAGCATTTTATTGAATCTGTCAACTCTATTCAATGCTGATGGAAACTATACAGTGGCATAAATATCAGAAAGTGGGAATTTTGGAGAGCCATCTTGGAGGCTGTCTGCCAGAGAGTACATACTTACAGATTCTAAATTACATACTTGGGAACAAGTAGTGTTGCAGCTCTTTTACTCCCGTAGTTTGATGAGTTCCAAGTTCTTGTCCCGTGACCAAGAAGAATGATGTATGCAGACACCAGAGAGTGAGTAAGGCAGAGTAGAATTTATTGCGTGACAGAAAAGCTCTCAACAGCAGCAAGAGGGGACCTGAGGGTGGGTTGCCAGCCATGAGGCTTAGTCTAGGGTTTCTTATGAGCTTGAAATGGAGAAGTGTGTGCTGATTGGTCCGTAGGTATGCTTGAAAAAGCACCATTCACAAACAAGCATGTTAGTGTAGAGGACAAACTGGGGAAAGGTAGCTTTAGGTAAAACAGGTGAAGGATAAGGGCCAATCAGGAGAGAATGCACCTGATTGGAACGGGGGCTCACAATCTGGTCCGTGAATTTATCAGGAACTTGTAGCTTGGTTTTCAGGCTTTAGACTCTCCTTGGCTCAAAGGTTGAATTACACCAAGGACCCATCCCTCTTTACCTACGAATTTACCTGCCTCCTATCGCTATCAGTAGCCTGTTTTGTGAATCTCTAATTTTCACTCATAATTTTATGTGGTATTTATTTCTTCTCTAAAACTAAAGATGAGGTCTTAATAATTATTTCAAATAATTATACTTCTAGTTTTATTCCATCAAATGAATAACACTTATAATTAATATTATTCTTAATTCTCCTGTTGTTACCAATAAACTTTAAAATAATATACCAATACTTCTATGTTTTTCTAACATTGTTCTCTTGAACAATATTTTCATCTAAATAATAGTAAGAGCAGTGCTACATTTATATTGTAAACTACTTTCAAACCTGTGTCTTATATGACCTACACCTTTATATTTTAAAAGTTGATGTCATTTATCTTCTAATCTAAGAGTCACACACCAAGATATTTCTGTTCTGTCTTTAGGTTAAGTCAATTTTTGCAAGCAACAAATGGCATTTACATTATGACGACCATACAAAAATTATTCAAGTAACACACATTCTTCTCTGTGGCCAATGCCTCTAATCAAGGGGTACTCTAAGTAGAATTTGCATAGAATTTCAAATAGATTCACATTTCTTGACATTCTTGATTCACATTTCTTGTTAAAAATGACACATTTTCATTTTCTTCCTATTTGGCCTAAGGTTCTCTTATAGCACTCCTCCTTCCATTCCCCTGCCCACTATCGAGTTTTCGAATTGTCTTTTTTTTATTGAATAATGAGCCCACATATCCTGAAGTCATGCTATTGATGTGCAAAACTCTACCCTTTCATCCTAGATTACCTTGGTTATCCCTACTCTACCAAAGGCCTTCATTTTCTGGTTATTTGCACTGGTTACTCTCATGACCTTCTGCAGAATGATCAATCTGGGACATGTTATCCCTACTTTCCTGAGTTGGTTTCTCTGTTTACTGAATTTTGCTCTAACTCTTACGTTGTTTACTGACCTTTTTTTTAGTTCTCCTCAAATAATTCCTAAATTAAGTTGTAAAAAGTAATTTAAAGTGGATTGTTTTTATTATGTTATTACATATCAATAATAATTTGTCTAGTTTCAAATCATTTTTCCCAAAATACTGTAGGATTATGGTGTTCCATATTCATTCTTGCTGATGACAAGTCTGAGGGTTACTCTGGCTATAATTTTATTTTAAATTATGTGAACTTAATTTTAATTATTTTGGATAATTACTTTTTATATTTAAATTGTTTATTTAAAAAATTATAATTAATTAGTTATTTTAGCTAAAAGAAATAAAAGGTAGTCACTTCTCATCTTAATTTGCACATGATATTTTAAGACTTTTTAAGATTATTTATTTATTTATTTTTCCTGCTTTTTGTTTTTTGAATTTCCTGGATTTGTGGTTTGGTTGTTTGTCATTAATTTTTTAGAGTTCTTGGTCATTATTACTTCAAATCTTTTTTTAAAATTTATTTATTGTACTTTAAGTTTTAGGGTGCATGTGCACAATGTGCAGATTTGTTACATGTGCATCCATGTGCCATGTTGGTGTGCTGCACCCATTAACTCGTCATTTAGCATTAGGTGTATCTCCTAATGCTATCCCTCCCCCCTCCCCCCACCCCACAACAGTCCCCGGTGGGTGATGTTCCCCTTCCTGTGTCCATGTGTTCTCATTGTTCAATTCTCACCTATGAGTGAGAACATGCAGTGTTTGGTTTTTTGACCTTGCAATGGTTTACTGAGAATGATGATTTCCAGTTTCATCCATATCCCTACAAAGGACATGAACTCATCCTTTTTTATGGCTGCATAGTGTTCCATGGTGTATATGTGCCACATTTTCTTAATCCAGTCTATCGTTGGACATTTGGGTTGGTTCCAAGTCTTTGCTATTGTGAATAGTGCCACGATAAACATACGTGTGCACGTGTCTTTATAGCAGCATGATTTATAGTCTTTTGGGTATATATCCAGTAATGGGATGGCTGGGTCAAATGGTATTTCTAGTTCTAGATCCCTGAGGAATCACCACACTGACTTCCACAATGGCTTATTATTCAATAAAAAAAAGACAGTTCGAAAACTCGATAGTGGGCAGGGGAATGGAAGGAGGAGTGCTATAAGAGAACCTTAGGCCAACAGTGTAAAAGTGTTCCTATTTCTCCACATCCTCTCCAGCACCTGTTGTTTCCTGACTTTTTAATGATGTTCATTCTAACTGGTGTGAGATGCTATCTCATTGTGGTTTTGATTTGCATTTCTCTGATGGCCAGTGATGATGAGCATTTTTTCATGTGTTTTTTGGCTGCATAAATGTCTTCTTTTGAGAAGTGTCTGTTCATGTCCTTCGCCCACTTTTTGATGGGATCATTTGTTTTATTCTTGTAAATTTGTTTGAGTTCATTGTAGATTCTGGATATTAGCCCTTTGTCAGATGAGTAGGTTGCGAAAATTTTCTTCTAACTTGTAGGTTGCCTGTTTACTCTGATGGTAGTTTCTTTTGCTGTGCAGAAGCTCTTCAGTTTAAATAGATCTGATTTGTCAATGTTGGTTTTTGTTGCCATTGCTTTTGGTGTTTTAGACATGAAGTCCTTGCCCATGCCTATGTTCTGAATGGTATTGCCTAGGTTTCCTTCTAGGGTTTTTATGGTTTTAGGTCTAACATGTAAGTCTTTAATCCATCATGAATTAATTTTTGTATAAGGTGTAAGGAAGGGATCCAGTTTCAGCTTTCTACATATTGCTAGCCAGTTTTCCCAGCACCATTTATTAAATAGGGAATCCTTTCCCCATTAATTTTTTTTGTCAGGTTTGTCAAAGATCAGATAGTTGTAGATATGTGGCATTATTTCTGAGGGCTCTGTTCTGTTCCATTGATCTATGTCTCTGTTGTGGTACCAGTACCATGCTGTTTTGGTTACTGTAGCCTTGTAGTATAGTTTGAAGTCAGGTAGCATGATGCCTCCAGCTTTGTTCTTTTGGGTTAGGATTGACTTGGCGATGCCGACTCTTTTTTGGTTCCATATGAACTTTAAAGTAGTTTTTTCTAATTCTGTGAAGAAAGTCATTGGTAGCTTGATGGGGATGGCATTGAATCTATAAATTACCTTGGGCAGTATGGCCATTTTCACGATATTGATTCTTCCAACCCATGAGCATGGAATGTTCTTCCATTTGTTTGTATCTTCTTTTATTTCATTGAGCAGTGGTTTGTAGTTCTCCTTGAACAGGTCTTTCACATCCCTTGTAAGTTGGATTCCTAGGTATTTTATTCTCTTTTAAGCGATTGTAAATGGGAGTTCACTCATGGTTTGGCTCTCTGTTTGTCTGTTATTGGTGTATAAGAATGCTTATGATTTTTGTACATTGATTTTGCATCCTGACACTTTGCTGAAGTTGCTTATCAGCTGAAGGAGATTTTGGGCTGAGACAATGGGGTTTTCTAGATATATAATCATGTCATCTGTAAACAGGCACAATTTGACTTCCTCCTTTCCTAATTGAATACCCTTTATTTCCTTCTCCTGCCTGATTGCCCTGGCCAGAACTTCCAACACTATGTTGAATAGGAGTGGTGAGAGGGCATCCCTGTCTTGTGCCAGTTTTCAAAGGGAATGCTTCCAGTTTTTGCCCATTCAGTATGATATTGGCTGTGGGTTTGTCATAGATAGCTCTTATGATTTTGAGATATGTCACATCAATACCTAATTTATTGAGAGTTTTTGACATGAAGGGTTGTTGAATTTTGTCAAAGGCCTTTTCTGCATCTATTGAGATAATCATGTGGTTTTTATCTTTGGTTCTGCTTATATGCTGGATTACAATTATTGATTTGCGTATATTGAACCAGCCTTGCATCCCAGGGATGAAGCCCACTTGATCATGGTGGATAAGCTTTTGGATGTGCTGCTGGATTCGGTTTGCCAGTATTTTATTGAGGATTTTTGCATCAATGTTCATCAAGGATATTGGTCTGAAGTTCTCTTTTTTGGTTGTGTCTCTGCCTGGCTTTGGTATCAGGATGATATGGCCTCATAAAATGAGTTAGGGAGGATTCTCTCTTTTTCTATTTATTGGAATAGTTTCAGAAGGAATGGTACCAGTTCCTGCTTGTACCTCTGGTAGAATTCAGCTGTGAATCCATCTGGTTCTGGACTCTTTTTGGTTGGTAAGCTATTGATTATTGCCACAATTTCAGAGCCTGTTATTGGTCTATTCAGAGATTCAACTTCTTCCTGGTTTAGTCTTGGGAGGGTGTATGTGTCGAGGAATTTATCCATTTCTTCTAGATTTTCTAGTTTATTTGCGTAGAGGTGTTTGTAGTATTCTCTGATGGTAGATTGTATTTCTGTGGGATCGGTGGTGATATCCCCATTAACATTTTTTATTGCATCTATTTGATTCTTCTCTCTTTTCTTCTTTATTAGTCTTCCTAGTGGTCTATCAATTTTGTTGATCTTTTTTCAAAAATCTAGCTCCTGGATTCATTAATTTTTTGAAGGGTTTTTTGTGTCTCCATTTCCTTCAGTTCTGCTCTGATTTTAGTTATTTCTAGCCTTCTGCTAGCTTTTGAATGTGTTTGCTCTTGCTTTTCTAATTCTTTTAATTGCGATGTTAGGGTGTCAATTTTGGATCTTTCCTGCTTTCTCTTGTGGGCATTTAGTGCTATAAATTTCCCTCTACACACTCCTTTGAATGTGTCCCAGAGATTCTGGTATGTTGTGTCTTTTTTCTTGTTGGTTTTAAAGAACATCTTTATTTCCGCCTTCATTTTGTTATGTACCCAGTAGTCATTCAGGAGCAGCTTGTTCAGTTTCCATGTAGTTGAGCGGTTTTGAGTGAGTTTCTTAACCCTGAGTTCTAGTTTGATTGCACTGTGGTCTGAAAGACAGTTTGTTATAATTTCCGTTCTTTTACATTTGCTGAGGAGAGCTTTACTTCCAACTATGTGATCAATTTTGGAATACGTGTGGTGTGATGTGGTGCTGAAAAAAATGTATATTCTGTTGATTTGGGGTGGAGAGTTCTGTAGATGTCTATTAGGTCCACTTGGTGCAGAGCTGAGTTCAATTCCTGGGTATCTTTGTTAACTTTCTGTCTCATTGATCGGTCTAACGTTGACAGTGGGGTGTTACAGTCTCCCATTATTATTGTGTGGGAGTCTAAGTCTCTTTGTAGGTCACTCAGGACTTGCTTTATGAATCTGGGTGCTCCTGTATTGGGTGCATATATATTTAGGATAGTTAGCTTTTCTTGTTGAATTGATCCCTTTGCCATTATGTAATGGCCTTCTTTGTCTCTTTTGATCTTTGTTGGTTTAAAGTCTGTTTTATCAGAGACTAGGATTGCAACCCCTGCCTCTTTTGTTTTTCATTTGCTTGGTAGATCTTCCTCCATCCTTTTATTTTGAGCCTATTTGTGTCTCTGCACATGAGATGGGTTTCCTGAATACAGCACACTGATGGGTCTTGACTCTTTATCCACTTTGCCAGTCTGTGTCTTTTAATTGGAGCATTTATTCCATTTACATTTAAAGTTAATATTGTTATGTGTGAATTTGATCCTGTCATTATGATGTTAGCTGGTTATTTTGCTGGTTAGTGGATGCAGTTTCTTCCTAGCCTCGATGGTCTTTACAATTTGGCATGATTTTGCAGTGGCTGGTACCGGTTGTTCCTTTCCATGTTTAGTGCTTCCTTCAGGAGCTCTTTTAGGGCAGGCCTGGTGGTGACAAAATCTCTCAGCATTTGCTTGTCTGTAAAGGATTTTATTTCTCCTTCACTTATGAAGCTTAGTTTGGCTGGATATGAAATTCAGGGTTGAAAATTCTTTTCTTTAAGAATGTTGAATATTGGCCCCCACTCTCTTCTGGCTTGTAGAGTTTCTACCAAGAGATCAGCTGTTAGTCTGATGGGCTTCCCTTTGTGGGTAACCAGACCTTTCTCTCTGGCTGCCTTTAACATTTTTTCCTTCATTTCAACTTTGGTGAATCTGAGAATTATGTGTCTTGGAGTTGCTCTTCTCGAGGAGTATCTTTGTGGCGTTCTCTGTATTTCCTGAATCTGAATGTTGGCCTGACTTGCTAGATTGGGGAAGTTCTCCTGGATAATATCCTGCAGAGTGTTCTCCAACTTGGTTCCATTCTCCCCATCACTTTCAGGTATACCAATCAGACATAGATTTGGACTTTTCACATAGTCCCATATTTCTTGGAGGCTTTGTTCATTTCTTTTTATTGTTTTTTCTCTAGACTTCCCTTCTCGCTTCATTTCATTCATTTCATCTTCCATCGCTGATACTCTTTCTTCCAGTTGATCACATCAGCTCCTGAGGCTTCTGCATTCTTCACATAGTTCTCGAGCCTTGGCTTTCAGCTCCATCAGCTCCTTTAAGCACTTCTCTGTATTGGTTATTCTAGTTATACATTCATCTAATTCTTTTTCAAAGGTTTTAAGTTCTTTGCCTTTGGCTTGAATTTCCTCCTGTAGCTAGGAGTAGTTTGATCGTCTGAAGCCTTCTTCTCTCTACTCGTCAAAGTCATTCTCTGTCCAGCTTTGTTCCATTACTGGTGAGGAACTGCGTTCCTTTGGAGGCGGAGAGATGCTCTCCTTTTTAGAGTTTCCACTTTTTCTACTCTGTTTTTTCTCCATCTTTGTGGTTTTTTCTACTTTTTGTCTTTGATGATGGTGATGTACAGATGGGTTTTTGGTGTGGATGTCCTTCTGTTTGTTAGTTTTCCTTCTACCAGACAAGACCCTCAGCTGCAGGTCTGTTGGAGTTTGCTAGAGGTCCACTCCAGACTCTGTTTGCCTGGGTGTCAGCAGTGCTGGCTCAGATGGCAATGCAGAAATCAACCTTCTTGTGCATCACTCACGTTGGGAGCTGTAGACTGGAGCTGTTCCTATTCGGCCATCTTGGCTCCACCTCCTGGCTTTTTAAGATTTTTTACAAGGTGATGAACATAAAAGGCTATCTCACGGTGATTATAATTCATATTTATCCAAATTTTAATATGGTTGACAATATTAATTTATGAAGTATGTTTTCTCTTCTGTGAAATATTTGCACTTATTGCTTTCTCCACCATTCTGTTGTATTTTTGATCCTTTTTATTGATATGTGGGCATTTTTTATATATTTTGAATACAGATATTTTTCTGGTCATATGTCTTACAAAATGGTTTTTCCATTTTAGAGTTTGTCTTTTCATTCTCTTTATGATGACTTTTAATGTATGATATTTTTATAGTTTGTAAATGTATCTCACAATTGGAATTAGCATACATCTTAAATTTTAGATTACATGGCAGAAAATTAAGTCTTGAAGTTGAAAAATGGGAATTCCATTTTTTTTTCTTTACCTGGAGTAGCAGTTTTAAGAATGTGTGCCAGCCAGCCAGGTGTTGTGACTCACACCTGTAATCCCAGCACTTTGGGAGGCTGAGATGGGGTTGGGGGTGGGGGGGGTCCCTTGGGGTCAGGAGTTCAAGACCAGCCTGGCCAACATGGCAAAACCTTATCTCTACTAAAAATACAACAACAAAAAATATTAACCTGGCTTGGAGGCTTGCACCGGTAGTCTCAGCTACTCGGGAGTGTGAGGCAGGAGAATCGCTTGAACCTGGGAGGCAGAGATTGCAGTGAGCTGAGATTGTACCACTGCACACCAGACTAGGTGACAGAGCAAGACTCTATCTCAAAAACAAACAAACAAAAACAAACGTATGCCAGCCATTTCTAATAAGAAATTAATATAATGAAGGAAGTGTATGATAATAAATGTATTATATTACAGTTTTCATTACTGCACATCAAGTGCCTTTAAAAATTGACACATATAACCTTTAAAATAATATTTGTGACTAAAATGTCTTATTATGGTATTGATATAAGAAGTGATTCTAACAAATATATCAGTTTTTCAGTTTGCACAGTTGCATTGGGTCAGATATAGTCCATATTAACTAACCTACTAAAATCATCCAGGAACATTATATGTAACACAAATATTAAGTCTTCAGTCAGGAAAGTAAAGCATTTTCAGGAAATATTACAAATTAATGTTCAATGCTAGATCTATTTACATTGATCACTTAAATGAAAGTCTTTTGTTCTGTACATAAAAATATTTTGATGAAAATAAAATGCTTGACTTTTCTAAGAGTGAATCTATTCTGTTAATTTTAGCAGTTGGTAACCCCAGAGTCTATTCTCAAAGATGTTAAACATAAATTGATGGAAGTGTATTATTTGCAATCTCAATTGTTGCACATTTAGTGAATTTTATTTGTAACTTGAAAATAGAACTATTTGAAAAAACTAAAACAAACAAAAAAAAAACTTCATTCCTGGTCTGGTATAAAAATAATATACTTCTTACAGAATGTGTGGTTGTTTCCAGGTAAGTTAAGGAAATGCTTTATATGAGGTCTACTTAATATCACTCAGTTAAACAGTGACAGGGTTTGAAAAAGTATGCATAGAATAAATACACATGTACAAAATCATCATAGCTTTTATTACAAGCTAGTTAAATGAAATCGTCCATAATAGTATCTTTTTTTGTTCATTGCTTATGCTGTTGAAAAATTGTGGAGTTTCTTATTTCTATTTATAATTTTACTATAAGCAGTTTTTCTGTAGTGTATGTTTTTCTTCTTCATCACACAACCTAAAGTAATTGGGTCTCTGAATCTCATACAAAGTCCCCAGCAGGTCTCAGTCACCCTCCAGGGCAGCTGTCCTTGTACTGCATGAATCTTATGGCTCTGTCACTTCACCACAAGACCTTCCTGTACAACATGGGGATGAGAAGGGGTTGGTAGTGGAACCTAAGCATCATGCATTGTCTCACGTGAGGGTGACACACGGTGCTTTTGTTGAAGTTCCCTAGACAAAGCAGTCACTTGCACTTGCCCACTACAAAGCTATGGAGAAGCCCTTTTCCATATGTCAAGGAAAAAAAAATGAACACATAGGATATTCTCTTCCACAATATATTCGAGGAAAAACTGCTGGCAATACTCAAATTTGCAAGGAATTAAGCATAAATTATAAGACTAGTTAATTTAGAGAGTGAGTTTTTTTCCAAAAAGCAGTCCACTTAGTTTTCATTAATGCTATTTCTTTTTCTCTATCAGGACAACTTGTAAAATTGGTTAACAAAATACAAATCATGCCTGGTCTCTGGAAAAATGGAGACAAATATTCCAGAGAAATATCCAGGTAGTATTAAAGCTGATGAGTGACTATATGAGTCCTCACTTTGTAAGAGGATCTACTCTGCACAGTGCTGGTTAGACACTGCCATATTCTTGCTCTTTGGGTTCCCTTCTCCAAAACATATTGCAAACGCTTTTCTTTAGATTGCTGTTTTTTTTTCTGTGTTCATATCAATGAATAGGCAGTCAGTTTCCATTCACATGCAAGCATGTCATTCTATCATTCCTTGTCCTGTTCTTGTTTTTATTTTGTGAAAAAAGGTTGTCTTTAATATGAATTCTGTAAATAGGCTTTTGTAGATTTGATTGTTCTTTCACTCCAGTAATACCTCATTTGCTTCATTTCTAATTTTTAAATTAAAGCTTATTATTTCTACAATTTTATTCCATGTTTTTCTTTCATTTTTGCAACTATGATGGTTAGAAAAGGCAGTCAAGTAAGTGAATAATTTGCATCCTGACAGAGCAGAATGAAGTAACTTGTATAATAGAGTTTTTAATATTGGGTTTGTAATATTAGCAACATATAACATAAATAGCTGGGAGTGGTGGCTCACTCCTGTAATCCCAGCACATTTTGAGGCCAGGGAAGGTGGATCTCCTGAGGTCAGGAGTTCTAGACCAACTTGGCCAACATGGTGAAACCCTGTCTCTATTAAAAATACAAAAATTAGCCATGCATGGTGGTGGGCACCTATAATTCCAGCTACTCAGGTGGCTGAGGCAAGATAATTGCTTGAACCCAGGAGGCCTGGGCAACAGAGCAAGACTCCATCTTAAAAAAAAAAAGAAAAAGAAAGAAATATATAACATAAACTAGCTTGGGGATGTTCCTGAGTTTAAGCATTCCTTGCAGTAGCTTAACTCAATGATAAGTTTCTCAAAAGTACATTTTATGAAAAACATTTTCTGAAATATGAAAAATAGAAGATAAATATGCTAATGAAGTGAGGCCCTATACATAAGAATACCTTAAGAAGATTTTACTATTTTGTTTTTATTTTAGCATGTCATTTCAGTTAAAAAAAGAAAAGGTGGACTGACTTTTAGGCTGTTCGCCTCTCTCCTTCAAGCTACCTTCTCTCTTTGAAGTATTGAATTGAAGCATGCGTCCGTAGGTATTTATCACTTGATACTGACATTTCAGCACTCATTTGATAGGTTAATGGAGAAAACTGCTAGTGCTGATTTCTTTCTTCCCATGACTTTTGGCATAAACAGATACTTTTAGAGACATTTCCTATAGTTCTTGGAATAATTTTAAGAATCTTACTAGTAAGGCAGTTTGGGAAGAAATAGCTTATTCAAAGATAGCTTTCGTGCACTTAAAACCGTGAAACATCTTTGATTGCCCAGTTGATTCTCAATACTATATTATTGTAGAAATTGCTAGCTAGTGGACCTAAGATTCTTGAATTAATCTGATTCTTGTTTTGCCGTTTTAACATACTGTGGTTAGCTTGATACAATTAATTTTTTAAATTGAACTGATTCTGGGTTTCAGAATGAAAGCTAGCTAATAAAATCAAATACATCTTAAAATATGAATTATAATTAAAAGTTAACTTTATATTATACCACTCACCAATGGATTGTATACATTAATTTTCATAAGGTCAGGGTTATGGCTTTTTTACATTGTTAGTCCTTGATAGCTATCTTATGTCATGGCAGATATTATGTGTTCAATAAATGATGAATGAATGAATAAAGATTTAGGACAGACTCTGTCGTGGGTAGGAAGCAACTCCGTTTTCAAAGTCACCTTCAAGTTCAGGAAATCACTGAAGAATTGTACAACTTTTCTATCCACGTCAGATCTAGAATCATCGCTGTCGTGTAATTATTATTTGATAAAGTGTAATGCAATCCACAAATATAAGCTGCCTGTATTAGTTTTCTATTACTTCCTAACAAATTACCACCAACTTGGCAGCTTAAACAACATCCACTCATTATTTTACAATTTTAATGGGTGAGAAATAAGGCTGGATACCTTGTTCACCATCTTACCAGGCTAAATTCAAGGAGTCAGCTATAATTGTGTATTTCATCTGTGGCTCAGTTTGCTCTTCCAAGCTCACTGTTTTTGCTATGTGTATATATATAATATATACATATGTATTATATATATATAATATATACATATGTATTATATAT
>NW_026652276.1:206482711-206567624 GCF_009828535.3 Hylobates moloch
TATGTTGAACCAGCCTTGCATCCCAGGGATGAAGCCCACTTGATCATGGTGGATAAGCTTTTGGATGTGCTGCTGGATTCAGTTTGCCAGTATTTTATTGAGGATTTTTGCATCAATGTTCATCAAGGATATTGGTCTGAAATTCTCTTTTTTGGTTGTGTCTCTGCCTGGCTTTGGTATCAGGATGATGGTTGCCTCATAAAATGAGTTAGGGAGGATTCCTTCTTTTTCTATCGATTGGAATAGTTTCAGAAGGAATGGTACCAGTTCCTCCTTGTACCTCTGGTAGAATTCAGCTGTGAATCCATCTGGTCCTGGACACTTTTTGGTTGGTAAGCTATTGATTATTGCCACAATTTCAGAGCCTGTTATTGGTCTATTCAGAGATTCAACTTCTTCCTGGTTTAGTCTTGGGAGGGTGTATGTGTCGAGGAATTTATCCATTTCTTCTAGATTTTCTAGTTCATTTGTGTAGAGGTGTTTGTAGTATTCTCTGATGGTATTTTATATTTCTGTGGGATCGGTGGTGATATCCCCTTTATCACATTTCATTGCATCTATTTGATTCTTCTCTCTTTTCTTCTTTATTAGTCTTGCTAGTGGCCTATCAATTTTGTTGATCTTTTCAAAAATCCAGCTCCTGGACTCATTAATTTTTGAAGGGTTTTTTGTGTCTCTATTTCCTTCAGTTCTGCTTTGATTTTAGTTATTTCTTGCTTTCTACTAGCTTTTGAATGTGTTTGCTCTTGCTTTTCTGGTTCGTTTAATTGTGATGTTAGGTTGTCAATTTTGGATCTTTCCTGCTTTCTCTTGTGGGCATTTAGTGCTATAAATTTCCCTCTACACACTGCTTTGAATGTGTCCCAGAGATTCTGGTATGTTGTGTCTTTGTTCTTGTTGGTTTCAAAGAACATCTTTATTTCCGCCTTCATTTCGTTTGTACCCAGCAGTCATTCAGGAGCAGGTTGTTCAGTTTCCATGTAGTTGAGCAGTTTTTAGTGAGTTTCTTAATCCTGAGTTCTAGTTTGATTGCACTGTGGTCTGAGAGACAGTTTGTTATAATTTCTGTTCTTTTACATTTGCTGAGGAGAGCTTTACTTCCAACTATGTGGTCAATTTTGGAATAGGTATGGTGTGGTGCTGAAAAAAATGTATATTTTGTTGATTTGGGGTGGAGAGTTCTGTAGATGTCTATTAGGTCCACTTGGTGCAGAGCTGAGTTCAATTCCTGGGTATCGTTTTTAACTTTCTGTCTCATTGATCTGTCTAACGTTGACAGTGGGGTGTTAAGGTCTCCCATTATTATTGTGTGGGAGTTTAAGTCCCTTTGTAGGTCACTCAGGACTTGCTTTATGAATCTGGGTACTCCTATATTGGATGCATATGTATTGAGGATAGTTAGCTCTTCTTATTGAATTGATCCCTTTACCATTATGTAATGGCCTTCTTTGTCTCTTTTGATCTTTGTTGGTTTAAAGTCTGTTTTATCAGAGACTAGGTTTGCAACCCCTGCCTTTTTTTGTTTCCATTTGCTTGGTAGATCTTCCTCCATCCTTTTATTTTGAGCCTATGTGTGTCTCTGCATGTGAGACGGGTTTCCTGAATACAGCACACTGATGTGTCTTGACTCTTTATCCACTTTGCCAGTCTGTGTCTTTTAATTGGAGAATTTATTCCATTAACATTTAATGTTACTATTGTTATGTGTGAATTCGATCCTTTCATTACAATGTTAGCTGGTTATTTTGCTGGTTAGTGGATGCAGTTTCTTCCTGGCCTTGATGGTCTTTACAATTTGGCATGATTTTGCAGTGGCTGGTACTGGTTGTTCCTTTCCATGTTTAGTGCTTCCTTCAGGAGCTCTTTTAGGGCAGGCCTGGTGGTGACAAAATCTCTCAGCATTTACTTGTCTGTAAAGGATTTTATTTCTCCTTCACTTATGAAGCTTAGTTTGGCTGGATATGAAATTCAGGGTTGAAAATTCTTTTCTTTAAGAATGTTGAATATTGGCCCCCACTCTCTTCTGGCTTGTAGAGTTTCTGTGGAGAGATCAGCTGTTAGTCTGATGGGCGTCCCTTTGTGGGTAACCCAACCTTTCTCTCTGGCTGTTCTTAACATTTTTTCCTCCATTTCAACTTTGGTGAATCTGAGAATTATGTGTCTTGGAGTTGCTCTTCTCGAGGAGTATCTCTGTGGCGTTCTCTGTATTTCCTGAATCTGAATGTTGGCCTGCCTTGATATATTGGAGAAGTTCTCCTGGATAATATCCTGCAGAGTGTTGTCCAACTTGGTTCCATTCTCCCCATCATTTTCAGGTACACCAATCAGACGTAGATTTGGTCTTTTCACATAGTCCCATATTTCTTGAAGGCTTTGTTCATTTCTTTTTATTCTTTTTTCTCTAGACTTCCCTTCTCACTTCATTTCATTCCTTTCATCTTCCATCACTGATACCCTTTCTTCCAGTTGATCGCATCGGCTCCTGAGGCTTCTGCATTCTTCACGTAGTTCTCGAGCCTTGGCTTTCAGCTCCATCAGCTCCTTTCAGCACTTCTCTGTATTGGTTATTCTAGTTATACATTCATCTAATTCTTTTTCAAAGTTTTTAACTTCTTTGCCTTTGGCTTGAGTTTCCTCCTGTAGCTCGGAGTAGTTTGATCGTCTGAAGCCTTCTTCTCTCCACTCGTCGAAGTCATTCTCCATCCAGGTTTGTTCTGTTGCTGGTGAGGAACTGTGTTCCTTTGGAGGAGAGGCGCTCTGCTTTTTAGAGTTTCCAGTTGTTCTACTCTGTTTTTTCCCCATCTTTGTGGTTTTATCTACTTTTGGTCTTTGATGATGGTGATGTACAGATGGGTTTCTCGTGTGGATGTCCTTTCTGTTTGTTAGTTTTCCTTCTAACAGACAAGACCCTCAGCTGCAGGTCTGTTAGAGTTTGCTAGAGGTCTACTCCAGACTCTGTTTGCCTGGGGGTCAGCAGTGGCGGCTGCAGAACAGTGGATTTTTCGTGAACTGTGTATGCTGCTGCCTGATCGTTCATCTGGAAGTTTTGTCTCAGAGGAGTACCTGGCCGTGTGAGGTGTCAGTCTGCCCCTACTGGGGGGGTGCCTCCCAATTAGGCTGCTTGGGGGTCAGGGACCCACTTGAGGAGGCAGTCTGCCTGTTCTCAGATCTCCAGCTGTGTGCTGGGAGAACCACTACCCTCTTCAAAGCTGTTAGACAGGGACATTTAAGTTTGCAGAGGTTACTGCTGTCTTTTTGTTTGTCTGGGTCCTGCCCACAGAGGTGGAGCCTACAGAGGCAGGCAGGCCTCCTTGAGCTGTGGTGGGCTCCACCCAGTTGGAGCTTCCTGGCTGCTTTGTTTACCTAAGCAAGCCTGGGCAGTGGCAGGCACCCCTCCCCCAGCCTTGCTGCCGCCTTGCAGTTTAATCTCAGACTGCTGTGCTAGCAATCAGCGAGCCTCTGTGGGAGTAGGACCCTCCGAGCCAGATGCGAGATATAATCTCCTGGTGTGCCGTTTTTTAAGCCCGTCAGAAAAGCGCAGTATTAGGGTGGAAGTGACCCGATTTTCCAGGTGCCGTCTGTCACCCCTTTCTTTGACTAGGAAAGGGAACTCCCTCACCCCTTGCGCTTCATGAGTGAGGCAATGCCTCACCCTGCTTCAGCTCGCGTACAATGAGCTGCACCCACTGTCATGCGCCCACTGTCTGGCACTCCCTTGTGAGATGAACCCGGTACCTCAGATGGAAATGCAGAAATCACCTGTCTTCTGCGTTGCTCATGCTGGGAGCTGTAGACCAGAGCCATTCCTATTCGGCCATCTTGGCTCCACCTCCCGAAATGTTCTTTTGCAGTCTGTTGAGAGAATCTTTGTCATTGATCTCACTTCACAGTCTTCATCGTACAATGTTGACAGGAAATTATATTTCTTTGTGTGTGTGTGTGTGTGTGTGTGTGTTTTCACTTCTTTGCTCAATTTATTTACATGGCATTCTGATGGGCTGAGGTTCAAAAATTCAAAATTGTTCAGACATTTGCCTACCTTAATATATAGACAGAAAAAACATACTACACCATACCTTTTACTCATATAAGTGTCTCTTTGGCTTTGAGATTAGTGAGAGGTATAATTGAAAGTGGTAAATTTTAAAAAACAAAAATGTTGAAAAAGGACATGGAAGAAAAATGGTATAATTAAAATATATATTTGTTTTACTATATATTATATAATGTGTTACATGTGATAGATGTATATATCAGGTATATGCTATACTAATGGCATATTATGTCATATATTACTTACCAAAAACATATTTGTTAATTTTAGTGTTAAAATATATATGTCACAATAGTAAACAAAAAGTAATTATAAGATGTGTGAAGAAGAAAGATATCACCATAAAATATGAATATTTGGATTAAAAAGTCTATTTAGTAGTTCATTCTCCTTTTACTCACAGAACTATATTATTTGGAGAAGATTCTGTTCACACAATTCTTACCTCAAATATAAATATACAATTGTACTTACCTTCAGAAGACTTAAAGGATTAGAGTAATAACATATGATTATTCTAATCTTAATATTTAATGAAATGTTAACATACATTATTCATCATATTTTTCACTACAAGCAAATTGGCAGTTTTAGTGTTCTTAAATATAATGCAAATTGAGTTAAAAAATAGAGCGCTTGAATAACAAATGTACATTTTCCTGCCATAGCATCTGATTTAATCTTAGGACTCATGGGAATTTATGTGATTACTCAGTAATTATTTTGCATCTTGTATTAGCTCATTTGTGCTGCTATAACAAAATATTATAAACTACATAGCTTACCCACATAGAGGTAGGAAAGAATATACATGGGATACAGGAGATCCCTTAGGATGTGTCTTAGTATTACCGTGCTTTGTAATTAAGGTCAAGAATAAAACTGCAGCATGGAAGGCCAAGATGGCTGACTAGAAGCAGTGGCTATCAGAGGCTCCCATTGAAAAAACTATAATTAGTGTGTGAATCCTACACTGGCAACCAAGGTATCCAGGTTCTCTCATCAGAACTGACTAGGCAGCTGGCATGATCCGCAGAGAGGAAAGAAAAGCAGTGTGGTGCTGTGGCCCACCTGAGAGCCACGGGGGGTGAGGGCTAGGGGAGTACCCTAGGGCCTCAAGTGAACCCCCAGCAACTGCAGTAGCCCTACAGAAGAGGGACCTGACCATTGAAAGAAAAACAGACAGAACGCAACAATAGCATCAACAAAAAAACAAGTTCCCACAAAAACCCCATCCAAGGGTCAGCAGCCTCAAAGATCAAAACTAGACAAACTCATGAAGATGAGAAAGAATCAATGTAAAAATGCTGAAAACCCAAAAGGCCAGAGTGCCTCTTCTCCTCCAAATGATCGCAACACCTCTCCAGGAAGTGTGCAGAACTGGACGGAGGATAAGATGGATGAACTGACATAAGTAGGCTTCAGAAGATGGGTAGTAAAAAAACTCTTCGGAGCTAAAGAAGCATGTTCTAATGCAATGCAAAGAAGCTGAGAACCTTGATAAAAGGTTAGAGGAGCTGCTAACTAGAATAACCAGTTTAAAGAGGAACATAAATGACCTGATGGAGCTGAAAAACACAGCATGAGAATTTCATGAAGCAACACAAGTATCAATAACTGATTCGACCAAGTAGAAGAAAGGATATCAGAGTTTAAGACCACCTTGCTGAAATAAGACATACACGCAAGATTAGAGAAAAAAGAATGAAAAGGCATGAACAAAGCCTCCGAGAAATATGGGACTACATAAAAAGACAGAATCTATGATTGATTGGAGTACTTGAAGGAGACAGGGAGAATAGAAACAAGCTGGAAAACACACTTCAGGATGTTATCCAGGAGAACTTCCTCAAGTTAGCAAGACAGGCCAACATGCAAATTCAGGAAATACACAGAACACCACTAAGATCCTCCATAAAAAGATCAACACCAAGACACAAAAACATTAGGTTCTCCAAGGTTGAAATGAAGGAAAAAACTGTTAAGGGCAGCCAGAGATAAAGGCCAGGTCACCTACAAAGGGAAGCTCATTAGACTAACCATGAACCTCTCAGCAGAAACTCTGTAAGCCAGAAGAGATTGGGGGCCAATATTCAACATTCTTAAAGAAAACAATTTTCAACCCAGAATTTTATACCCAGCCAAACTAAGCTTCATAAGCGAAGGAGAAATAAAATCCTTTCCCGACAAGCAAATGCTGGGAAATTTCATTACCACCACGCCTGCCTTGCAAGAGCTCCTGAAAGAATCACTAAATATGGAAAGGAAAAACTGGTACTAGCCATTGCAAAAACACATCAAAATATAAAGACCAATGACACTATGAAAAAACTGCCTCACCTAGTGATGCAAAATCAGCTAGCATCATGACGACAGGATCAAATTCATACATAACAATACTAACTTTAAATGTAAATGGGCTAAATGCCCAAATTAAGATGCAGACTGGCAAATTGGATAGTCAAGACTCATCACTGTGCTGTATTCAGGAGACCCATTTCATGTGAAAAGGCACACACATAAGCTCAAAATAAAGGGATGGAAGAAAATTTACCAAGCAAATGGAAAGCAAAAACAAAACAAAACAAAAAACAAAAACAAAAAAACAAGGGTTGCAATCTTAGTCTCTGACAAAACAGACTTTAAACCAACAAAGATCAAAAAAGACAAAGAAGGATATAATGACATAATGGTAAAGGGATCGGTTCAACAAGAAAAACTATCTTAAGTGTGTATGAATACAGGAGCACCCAGATTCATAAAACAAGTTCTTAGAGACCTACAAAGAGACTTAGACTCCCACACACTAATAGTGGGACACTTTAACACCCCACTGCCAGTATTAGACAGATCAACAAGACAGAAAATTAACAAGGATATTCAGGACTTCAACTCAGCTCTGGATCAAGTGGACCTAACAGACATCTACAGAACTCTCCATCCCAAATCAACAGAATATACCTTTTTCTCAGTGCCACATGGCACTTACACTAAAATTGACAATATAATTGGAAGTAAAACACTCCTCAGCAAATGCAAAATAACTGAAATCATAACAAACAGTCTTTCAGACCACAGTGCAATCAAATTTGAAATTAGGATTAAGAAACTCACCCAAAACCACACAATTACATGGAAATTGAACAAATGACTCCTGGGTAAATAATGAAATGAAGGCAGAAATCAAGAAGTTCTTTGAAACCACTGAGAACACAGAGACAATGTACCAGAATCTCTTGGGCACAGCTAAAGCAGTGCTAAGAGGGAAATTTATGACACTAAAATAACACTAAATGCTCACATCAGAAAGCTAGAAATATCTCAAATTGACACCCTAATATCACAATTAAAAGCTATAGAAGCAAGAGCAAACTAATCCAAAAGCTAGCAGAAGGCAAGAAGTAACTAAGATCAGATCAGAATTGAAGGAGATACAGACATATAAAAGCCTCCAAAGAAATCAATGAATCCAGGAGCTGTTTTTTTTTTTTTTTTTGGAAAAAATTAAGAAAGACTGCTAGCTAGATTAATAAAGAAGAAAAGAGAGAAGAATCAAATAAACACAATTAAAAAAAGGGATATCACCACTGACCCCACAGAAATTCAAACTATCATCAGAGAATACTATAAACACCTCTATTCAAATAAACAAGAAAATCTAGAAGAAATGGATACATCCTTGGACACATACACCCTCTCAAGACTAAACCAGGAAGAAGTCGAATCGCTGAATAGACCAATAACAAGTTCTGAAATTGAGGCAGTAATTAATAGCCTACCAACCAAAAAAAGCACAGGACCAGAATGATTCACAGCCAAGTTCTACCAGAGGCACAAAGAGGAGCTGTTACCATACTTTTTGAAACTATTCTAAACAATTGAGAAAGAGGGACTCCTCCCTAACTCATTTTATGAATCCATCATTATCCTGACACCAAAAACTGGCAGATATACAACAACAAAAAAAGAAAACTTCAGGCCGATATCCCTGATGAACATTGATGCAAAAATTCTTAATAAAATACTGGCAAACTAATCGAGCAATACATCAAAAAAATATCCACCACTATCAAGTCAGCTTCATCCCTGGGATGCAAGGCTCATTCAACATATGCAAATCAATAAACGTACTTCATCACATAAAGAGAACCAAAGACAACAACCACATGATTATCTCAAAAGTTGCAGAAAAGGCCTTTGATAGAATTCAACATCCATTCATGTTAAAAACTCTTAATAAGCTAAGTATTGATGGAATATATCTCAAAATAATAAGAGCTGTTTATGACAACCACAGCAAATATTATATTGAACAGGCAAAAGCTGGAAGCATTCCTTTTGAAAACCAGTACAAGGCCAGGATGCCCTCTCACCACTCCTATTCAACATAGTATTGGAACTTCTGGCCAGAGCAACCAGGCAAAAGAAAGAAATCAAGGTATTCAAATAGGAAGAGAGAAAGCCAAATTGTCTCTGTTTGTGAGAGACATGATTCTGTACCTAGAAAACCCCCTCATCTCAGCCCAAAACTTCTTAAGCTGATAGGCAACTTCAACAAAGTCTCAGGATACAAAATCGATGTGCAAAAGTTACAAGCATTTCTTTACACCAACAATAGACATGCAGAGAGCCAAATCATGAATTAACTCCCATTCACAATTGCTACAGAGAGAATAAAATATCTAGGAATACAGCTAACAAGGGATGTGAAGGACTTCTTCAAGGAGAACTGCAAACCACTGCTCAAGGAAATAAGAGAGGACAAAAACAAATGGAAAAACATTCTATCCTCATGGATAGGAAGAATCAATATTGTGAAAATGGCCATAATTCCCTAAGTAATTTACAGGTTCAATGACTTTCCCATCAAACTACCATTGAAATTCTTCACAGAATTACAAAAAAGCTACTTTAAATTTCATATGGAATCAAAGATGACCCCATATAGCCAAGACAATCCTAAGCTAAAAGAACAAAGCTGGAGGCATCACACTATCTGACTTCAAACTATACTACAAGGCTACAGTAACCAAAACAGCATGGAACTGGTACCAAAACAGACATATAAACCAATGGAATAGAACAGAGACTTCAGAAATAACACCACACATCTACAACCATCTGATCTTTGACAAACCTGACAAAAACAAGCAATGGGGAAAGTGTCTCCTAGTCAATAAATGTTGCCAGGAAACTGGCTTGCCATTGCAGAAAACTGAGACTGGACCCCTTCCTTATACCTTACACAAAAATGAACTCAAGATGGATTAAAGACTTAAATGTAAAACCCAAAACCATACAAATCCTAGATGAAAACCTAGGCAGTACCCTTTGGGATATAGTATTGGGCAAAGACTTTATGACAAAAACGCCAAAAGCAATTGTAACAAGAGCCAAAATTGACAAATGGTATCTAATTAAACTAAAGAGCTTGTGCAAAAGAAACTATCATAAAGAGAAACTATCATCAGAGTGAACAGGCAGCCTACAGAATGGGAGAAAATTTTTGCAGTCTACCCATCTGACAAAAGTCTAATATACAGAATTTGCAAGAAACTTAAACAAATTTACAAGAAAAAAACAAATAACCCCAACAACAGTGGGAGAAGGATATGAACAGACACTTCTCAAAAGAAGACATTTACATGGCCAACAAATGTACAAGAAAAAGCTCAATATCACTGTTCATTAGAGAAATGTAAATTAAAACCACAATGAAATACCATCTCATGCCAGTCAGAATGACGATTATTAAAAAGTCAGGAAACAATAGATGCTGGTGAGGCTGTGGAGAAATATGAATGCTTTTACATTGTTGGTGGGAATGTAAATTAGTTCAACCATTATGGAAGACAGTATGGCAATTCCTCAAGGATTCAGAACAAGAAGTACCATTTGACCCAGCAATCCCATTACTAGGTATATACCCAAAGGAATACAAATTATTCTACTATAAAGACACATGCGGCCAGGCACGGTGGCTCACACCTGTATTCCCAGCAATTTGGGAGGCAGAGGTGGGTGGAACACCTGAGGTCGGGAGTTCAAGACCAGCCTGACCAACATGGAGCAACCCCGTCTCTACTAAAAATACAAAATTAGCCAGGCATGGTGGCACATGCCTGTAATCCGAGCTACCAGGGAGGCTGAGGCAGGAGAATCGCTTGAACCCGGGAGATGGAGGTTATGATGAGCTGAGATCATGCCATTGCACTCCAGCCTGGGCAACAAGAGCAAAAGTCCATCTGAAAAAAAAAAAAAAAGACACATGCACACGTGTTTATTGCAGCACTATTCACAATAGCAAAGACATGGAATCAACCCAAGTACCCGTCAGTGATAGACTGGATAAAGAAAATGTGGTACATATATACCATGAAATACTATGCAGCCATAAAAAGGAAGGAGATCATGTCTTTTGTGGGGAAATGGATGAAACTGGAAACCATCATCCGCAACAAACTAACACAACAGAAAACCAAACACTGCATGTTCTCACTCGTAAGTGGGAGTTGAACAATGAGAAGACATGGACACATGGAGGGGAACAACACACATCAGGGTCTGTCGGGGGGTGGGGGGCAAGGGGAGGGAACTTAGAAGATTGGTCAATAGGTTCAGCAAACCACCTGGCACATGTATACCTATGTAACAAACCTTCACCTTCTGCACATGTATCCCAGAATTTAAAGTAAAATTAAAATGAATAAATAAATAAATAATAAATTAAAAACTACAGCAACCCAATCCAGTCAGAGCTATAAAAGATTCGGACCCTTCAGAATGAAGGTTTGGGTTACCCCACCAGATAAATTGCAATAGCCAGCTGAGGAGCTTGTTGAAGACAAAGGGAGTATAGAAAGGAAAGCGAGCCATTCCAGAAATGAGGACCTTAATTATAATAAGCATTTCTTTCCTATTTTGTTTTAAATACCTGTGTGTGTATGTATGTGTGTGTATATATATATATACGTATATATATGTGTGTATATATATACACGCATATACATATATGTATATATTAATCAAATATATTTGTTTCCTTTCTTCTCTTATTCCTTTATCATGTAGCATAAGATGTATTGATTTTATATCAATATTTAAGTGTCGTTAATTGTATATAATAGCATTTAAGTTATTTGATATCAGGAAAGAGTAAACATCAGTCAGCAGTTTACTTCCTTTCCTGGGGAAGGGGATTAGTGCATTTGGGGTTGTACAGAGCATAGTCATCTCATGTTAGGTGGATTTATGACCTTAATATTGTCTTTATTTGGAGATTAGGTATGGTTTAAGATGATACATATGGGTGCCAAGTTGACAAGATTGAACTTTTGATGGTTAATTTTATGTATCAACTCGACTGTTTTAAGGGATACTCAGACAGATGGTTAAACATTCTATCTGGGTGTATCTGCAAGGTTGTTTTTGAATCAATAGACTGAGTAAACAAGATCCCCTTTCACCCGTGTGGGACAACATTCAATCCACTGAGGACCTGGATAGAACAAAAAGGTGAAGGAAAGGCAAACTCTCCGTTTCAGCTGGGACATCGATCTTCTTCTGTGATTAGACATTGGAGCTCTCTTTGTCAGGTCTTTAGACTTCCTTTTTGACTAAGCAGCCCTTCCCCATCCCCACAGGTTTTCAGGCCTTTGGCCTTAGACTGAATTATGCTATTGGCTTTCCTGACTCTCTTGTTTGCAGATGGCATATCATGGAACTTCTTGGTCATAATAATTTTATGAGCCAATTCCCATAATATATCTGTCCCCTCATATATATTTTTATTTGTTATATATCGTAACATCTCTTTCTATATATCTAGCAATTAAAAATTACCTATCTATCTATCATCTATCTATCTATCTATCTATCATCTATCTATCTATCTATCAATCTATCTATCTATCTATCTATCTATCTATCATCTAACCATCTCTCTTTTTATCAATCCATTCTATTGGTCCTGTATCTCTAGAGAACCCTAACAGAGAGAGACAAACATTCAGACCGTAACATATTTGTTCTCTAATATATTTTCCTTTTTCCCCCAACCCCTATAGCTCTCAGAATACAGTAGTTATCACTGTCAGTGAATCAATAAAGCCTTTAATAATGACATTTTTGTAGTTATGTGATTTATTGAATTCTCGTACCTAATATGGTGCAGAACAATGTGATATCATATATTATAATTATGTAAGATAATTCTACAAATGCATTAGCATTTTAAATAAATAATATGTATTACATTATGATAGAATCATATGATGAATATAGCTTTACAGATAAAAATGTTTATCTTTAAGCTACAACATTGTAAAACATACAAAGTACATATATTTATAGGTAAACATTTAGAAATTCTAAATTTTATTTTAAAATTATTTACATGCTCAGAAAAGCATGGATGTTTTGAAATTTATTGCCAGTCACTGTAAGAATTTATTACAAATAGATAGGAGTGTTCACATTTTCATTAGGCAGTTATTATTTCAAAGGCTGGAGTAACTATGAGGAAAATCACATCCAACTGATCTCAGGAATATGGAAACAAGCACATTATACAGAGCTGAACTTCATTACACCTTACATAATGCTCAAAGCTAACATTTCTCTTATATATTGCTTGTGGCCAAAATAATATAATAATCACATGAGGGGAAATAAAAAACAAAAAATAAATCCTCTTATCATGACTCAAAAATCACGCTGTTATTTGCTTTGTTATCTTAGAGTCTTTGTCCAAATGGTAATATAACTTTTCATAAACCTTGATTATTATTTATATAACTATAAGATGAACTTATGATAAATTTTATACTTTGCTTTTTCACATATTATATATTCGGTATTTTAAAATATCCATTCAACACTCTATAAACTTTACTAGATACCTACTATGGTCCATAAATCATTGTAAATGAAGTAGTCACAGAATAATAAGTTACGTTTTTTGGTCTAGAAGTATCTACCGACAAGTAATAGGAAACTTGATATGTGAAAACATGCACATTTATAATAACAAAGCCTACATTGTAATATGCATATTGCAAAGGTGTTAAAAACTAGAGAAGGATCAACTCTGCCACAATATTTATAATTAAATAACTTGAAAGAATTCTGCTTATGTTATTGAACACAAATAATAAATAAGCAAATAGCTTATCTTCCTTTCAAAAAACAAATTGGACATATTAAACATTAAAGTCAGTATTTAAGAAGTGGGTGACTTAAAACAAGGTTTGGGGTTGTTATGGGCTACATGTTTGTGTCCCACCTAAAATCACATGTTGAAACCCTACTCCCCAGTATGATGGTATCAGTAGGTTGGCCTTTGGAAGCTAATTAGATTTAGATCAGATCATAAAGGGGGATTAGTGCCTTATAAAAAGAGAAAGCAAATACAGTTCTCTCACTTTCTCTCTCTCTCTCATTCTCTTGCTCTTTCTTTTCCTCTTTGCCATGTGAGGATATATCTGCAAAGCCAGGAAGAGGGCTCTTACCAGGAACCACACTGGCCAGCACCTTGATTTTGATCTTCCCAGCCTCCAGCACCATGAGAAATAAATGCTTTTTTTAAGACTTTCAGTTTCTGGTACTATGTTATGGCATCCAGAGCTGACTAAGATGGGGGTTTAATGCGATACATTTGGGATGAATGTTTAACAATAGGTATTCATGTCTACAATGTGTAGCGGAATTCTGAGTATTCTTGAATCAAGAAGGTTAATTTAGATGTGCATACTGGTCACATATTGATCCAAGCCAGAGATAGTGGGAGAGACAGTCCGTTTAAGCAACTGACCAGAAAGGAATAGCAAGAGTTAAAGTGTCACAGTTCTGTGTCATGGGCTCCCCTTTGTTCACTGGAAAAGAAAACTCCTATTCTTGTGTGCCTAGAAGCTGAGCTAGAAGACACTGATGAGGGCAGCTCCAATGTCTGGCTGTCAAGGAAGCTGACAGGCATAAATGGGCTAGGTTCCCGACCATTCTCAACCCTGATGCAGAATTCCTGTCAAGCCAGAGAACAGGAGCAAGATACATTGACAGATATCACCAACTAGAAGGTGCGAACAATCCCCACAGGCCATAGTCTGTCTGTCACAGCTTTTTAAGGGAAAGCAAAGATGGGACCAGCAGGTGCAGCAAATCTAATCCACTTTACTTATTAAAACATGCCCACATGGGTAAACAAGGGCCAAGAGATCTCTGAATTTATCCCAGCCAGAATAAGTATCCATCTGATTTTCTTTCCCAAATGAACATATTTTATCTGAATGGTAATACTTATATCACAATCTCATTACCTGTAATGACATAAATTTAATATGTAAGAAATAGAACGATTTTGCTTTTCCAAGTCCAAGTTAAACTTAGTTTACATTTCAAACCATGTAAAACATTTAAAATGTGGGAGAATAGACAATATTTGTTTAGTTACTAAAAATATGACTTTTTATTTTTGTTTTCTCTGAGTTTCACTTAAAGAATGGGTTATAGAAAACAGCTTCAAAGAGAGGTTGATAAATGCTGATAACATATTGCTATTTATTCTTTTGTACTCTAACTGGATTAAAGATTTATCCTTCCTTTCACTATCTTTCAGTACAGAGCAGTTTTTCGTTTTTTAGGTAAAAATGAAGTGCTTAAAGTTAACAATGCAACAGATTTCATTATTTTTAAAAGAGAACAATAATTTCATCCTACACTGTATTCTGAATCTGATTTGTTGTGTTTGTTGTATATGTCCTTTACGGAGGACATTTTAGGGATTTTTGGTTTACATAACAATTGTATTTCTCCATTGCCTTCATTGTTATACTTCACCATTTTTAGTGACTGCTCTAGGATTAAAATATGCATCCTTAAGTTATAATTGTCTACTTAGAGTTAATATTTACCATTTCATATGATTTTATAAGCATGAAACTATATAGTTTTATTTAGCATTATTTGTTTTCTTATATAGATTATAACTACACATGTTAAAAACCCTATAATATCTAGTAACTTACAATATTCTGTGATTTAATTCTTTCCTATAGATAAACGTCTTTATCTTGTGTCATTTTCTTTGAGGTTGACAAACTTCCTTTAGCATTTATTGTATGAGAGGTCTGCTGGCCGAGTATCCTATTCGTTTTTGATTGTTTAGAATCGTGTTTCTTTTGTATTCAATTTCGAAGGACTTCCCCCTGCTCCACTACAAAAATATGTAGTATATTATACTACTTATTTGTATCATATATAGTACAATTAAAAGAGATAGAATTTGTTTTATCATACTACAGGACTTTTCAGATATAATTTCACTGACTTCTGATCAGCACTGCTTTTGTGTGAAAGTCAGATATTCATGTTTGTTCCATTGTATGTTATATGTGATTTTTCTCTGGCTGTTTCTGACATTTCTGTTAATATTTGTGTTGCAGCAGTTTAATTACAATGTGTTCAGCTGTTGGTTTCTTTGACTATATCCTTCTTGATTTTTATTATGCTTTTAGTATCTGTATGTTTAGAGTTTTTATCAAATTTGGGATATTTATAGCCATTATTTCTTCAACAATGTTCTCCATTTTTTCTGTCTTTTCTTATTCTTGAAGTGGAATTACATATGTGGTATACCTTTTGATACATCCCACAGTTCACCTTTTAAAAATTTTATTCTTCAGATTGGCTGATTTCTGTTCAGTACCTCCACATTTTACTGACATTTACTTCTTTTGTTTGTAATCTGTGTTTTAAATACATGTGTTTTATGTTAAATGTTGTCATTTTTGTCCTAGAATTTCTGTTGGATTGTTTTATATAGATTCAGTTTGCCTGCGGAGAATCACAATCTGTTTATTCTTTAGGAAAAACTGATTTTGAGATCTTGAATGCCTTTATAATAACTTCTTTAAAGTCCTTCCCTAATTCAACATCAAAGATAATAGATAATTTGAGTTTCTTTTCTATTAATTGTGTTTATTTTCTTTTATTGGTTAATTTTCCTGTTTTACCTCTAGTCAGAAGTTTTTTTCTTTTTTTTGTATATTGGATGATATATACTCCACATCTGTGACTTTATCTTTTCTTGAGTTGTTCCCTTCCACTTCTAAGCACTATGGAAATTCCAATCCTGAGACCCTCAAAGTTCATATGTTGAATCTCCAATGTGATGTTATTAGAAGGTGAGGGCTTTGGGATGTAATTATGTCATGAGGATGTAACACTCAAGAGTGGGATTAGTACCCTTATTAAACAAAAGAAAAAGCTAGCTCTTCTTTTCTTGCTTTTGCTCTCTTTTGCCCTTTCCCTCTCTCTTCCTCTTCTCCATGTGAGGATATAATTCAAAGACAGCCATGTTCAAATTAGGAAGTGGGCACTCACCAGACAAGAGATCTGTGCACAGTTCAGTCTTGAACTTTTCAGCTTCTAGAACTGTGAGAAAGAAATTATTGTTTAAGCCATGTAGTATATAGCATTCTGTTACAGCAGCCCGAACTGAAAAAGGGAGTGGGTTGGTTATAGAATTAAATATAAAATCAGCCAGGCGTGGTGGCTCACACTTGTAATCCCAGCACTTTGGGAGGCCGAGGCAGGCGGATCACGAAGTCAGGAGATCGAGACCACAGTGAAACCCCGTCTCTCTTAAAAAATACAAAAAATTAGCCAGGCGTGGTGGCGGGCGCCTGTAGTCCCAGCTACTCGGAGAGGCTGAGGCAGGAGAATGGCGTGAACCCGGGAGGCGGAGCTTGCAGTGAGCTGAGATAGCACCACTGCACTCCAGCCTGGGCGACAGAGCGAGACTCCATCTCAAAAAAAAAAGAATTAAATATAAAATCTATAACTGTAAAGATTCTAGAAAAAAAACAGAAAGTTATCTTTAACTTGACATAGACGAAGTGTTTTTTTTTTTGTATAGGACATAAAAAGCACTAACCATATAAATTGATAAATTAGTCCTCATCAAACTTAAGACATTCCATTCTTCAAAAGACATTTTTAAGAAAATACATTGATAAGTCACAGAATGAAAGAGTAGCTGTAACACATACATGAGAAAAATTTAATGGATTGTATAGATAACTCCCACAACAACCCAATAAAAGTGTTAAAAGACTTGAACACACACTTTACAAAAGAAGATATATGAATGGCAAATAAGCAAAGAAAAAATGTCAGTAGTATCACAAAGCACTGATTAAGTGGCTAACATTATAAAGACTGATAATAACAAATGTAGGTCAACCGATTTGGAATAACTATTACTTTCAAACATGGTAACGGAAGTACATAACAGTTCAGTTACTTTGAAGGGGTTGTTTGATGGTTTCTAATAAAGTGAAACATATTTCTACCCTATGATTTAATAATTCTTTTCCAAGGTATTTTTGCATGAGAAATGTACATATATATTAAGAATGTTGTATTAGTTTGTTCTCACATTGCTATAAAGAAATGCCCGAGAGTGGGTAATTTATAAAGAAAAGAGGTTTAACTGGCTCATGATTCCACAGGCTGTACAGGAAGCATAAAAACTTCTTTTCAGCTTCTGGAGAGGCTTCAGGAAACTTAAAATCTTGGCAGGAGGTAAAAGGGAAGTGGGTACATTTTACATGGCCAGAGCAGGACCAAGAGAGAGGTGGGAGGTGCTACACACTTTTAACAAAATCAGATCTTGTGATAACTCACTCACTCCCTATCACAAGAATAGCACTGAGATGATGGTGCTAACCCATTCATAAGAATCCCACTCCCATGACCCAATGACCTCCCACCAGGCCCCACCTCCAACACTGGGAATTACAATTTGATGTGAGACTTGATTGGGGATAGAGATCCAAACCATATAAATCTGCCCCTGGTCTTTCCCAAATTTCATGTCCTTCTCAATTTGCAAAATTAAATCATACCTTCTCAACAGTCCCCATGAGTCTTCACTCATTCCAGCATTAACTCAAAAGTCCACAGTCCAAGTCTCATCAGAGACAAGGCTAGTCCCCTCTGCCCATGAGCCTATAAAATCAAAAACAATTTAGCTACTTCCAAAATACAATGGTGCTACACACAGTGGGTAGATACTCCTGTTCCTAAAGGGAGAAATTGGCCAAAAGAAAAGGACTACAGGCCCCATGCAAATCTGAAACCTAGCAGGGCATTCATTGAATCTTAAAGCTCTCAAATGATCTCCTTTGACTTCATGTCCCACATCCAGGGCATGCTGGCATAAGGGGTGTGCTTCCAAAACCTTGGACAGCTCCACCTCTGTGACTTTGCAGGGTTCAGCCTCCATAGCTCATCTCATGGGCTGGTGTTGAGTGCCTGTGGCTTTTCCAGATGCATGGTGCAAGTTGTCAGTGGATGTACCATTCTGGGGTCTGGAGGATGGTAGCCCTCTTCTCACAGCTCCACTAGACAGTGCCACAGTTGGGCCTCTGTGTGTGGGCTCCAATCCTACATTTCCCCTCCACACTGTACTAGCAGTGGTTATCCATGAGGGCTCCACCCCTGTAGTTGGATTTTGGCTGGACATCCAGGCTTTTCCATATATCCCCTGAAATCTAGGCAGAGGCTTCCAAGCCTCCACTCTTGCATTATGTGTACCTGCAGGCTTAGCACCATGTGAAAGCCATCAAGACTTATGGCCTGCACCCTCTGATGCAGTGGCCTGAGCTATATCTGGGGCTCTTTGAGCTGAGGCTGGAGCCAGAGCAGCCAGAATGCTGACAGCAGTGCCCCTAGGATGCAGAGGGGCTTCCCTCCTAGGCCTTTGAGCCTATCATATGAGGAGCTGCTGCAGAGGTCTCTGAAATGCCTTCAAGTCCTCCTCATTGTCTTGGCTATTAACATTTAGCTGTTTGTCACTTATACGAATTTCTGTAGCCTGATTGAATTCTTCCCCAGAAAATGGATTTTTCTTTTCTTACCACATGGCTGGGCTGCACTGAAACTTATTCTCTGCTTCACTTGTAAATATAAATTTCAGTTTTATATTATTTATTTGCTCAAACATATGATCATAGGTTGTTAGAAGCAGCCATACCACATCTTAAACGCTTTGCTGATTTGAAATTTCTTCTGCCAGCTACCCTAAATTATCACTCTCAAGTTCAAAGTTCCACAGATTCCCTAGAGCAGGAGTACAATGCCACCAGTTTCTTCGCTAACACAGATCCAAGCCATATCAAATATTCCTGGCCGTCTTATTTATAATAATCAAAGAGTTGAACAAACCAAATACTCATCATCACAGAAATAGGAAAACAACTTGTAGTGTAGTTACATATAAAAATACTATTTAGTAGTACAACTAGAATATATTATTGATGTATGCAGCAATACGAATAAATCTGAAAAAATATCAAGGCATTTGCGGGCATAAAAGAGTACATTTTTATTCCATTTACATAATATCCAAAAACAAAAATCTATCATGAAAATAATTAGAAAATGTTTGCTCTTGAATGGGGAGGAAAAGGGATTAAATACAAAAGGAATCATGGAGTCAATTTGGAGTAATTGAAATATCCTTTTTCTTGACAGTTCTTTAGATTAATGTGTATGTAAAGTTGTCAAAACTCCTAGAATGTAATGCATATGACCTGTGAATTTTATTGCATATTAAATACACCTCAACAAAAAAGAAGTAAAAATGTAAAAACACCATGATTTGCTACATAAAATCTAGAAAGTCTGTATAAAACTTGAAATGGAATAGTACCATTAAAAGTACAGCATTTCATCTGAACATCTTTCAAAAAGTAAATAAAACTATTGCCATGTCTTTGCCAGAATGAGTATCTTTTGACAATATCTAGTTATTCAGTCATTGACTATAGATACCATGATTTATATCATTGGTTAATTGATCAACTTACTCCTATTTTGTTACTTTTTCTCTTTCCTCTGTTTTGGCATTTCTATGGCATTTTAAAAGAGATTTTATCGTATGGGGTTTTGAAATATATTTTCTAATTTGAATGAGGCAGATTAGGTCAATTCCATATCAGTTACATATTTCCTCAACTAAGGCTATGAAGAGAACTGAGTAAAATGTATGCCTATTAGTGTATATACTCGTGGGGGGTGCGTGTGTGTGTGTATGTGTGTGTTATCGATATGGGTAGGCAAGTAAAGAAGACTGATATTAAGGACACCTTTATTTCTTTATGTAAGCTTCTGTTGAGCAATTTAGGAAGATGAATAAATACAAAAAAATAAATCTTACTTATTTTTTTCCTTGATTCTTGGCTCTCCTGAGAAGACAGCAGGTAGTCCACTATTAAGAAAGAGAACTATTAAATCAAACAGAATTTTTAAATAAATGAGAGATGATCTGATTGTTGATGCAGAAAAATCAACGAGCCTGGCAATTGGCACATTAGTTATGTTTTTCACAAAAGTGTGAGATTATAACATATATTTCTAGTATTATTACTGAGTAGTATTATTATGTGTGCTGTGAATTTTTGTTGGCAGTGTAATTCCTTACAGTGATAATTTTTCAAAGAATCCATACTATCAACACTAGAAAATAATATTTATTTCCTATATTTATATTCAGTAACTAAATGTTCATCATGAAGTGGAGAATGCATATAATTTATGTTAAAAAATGAAATATGAGGTTTTAAATGTTGACCACAGTTTTCAGAACCCCTGTTCTTCTCGTTCTCACTTAGGAAACAGCTCAAGGGAAGAATTCATGAGGTTTTCTACAGAAAAACACTGCCAAGTCTAAGCTCTGTTTCTGTGACAGCTGAATAAACGTGGTAATTTGCTTGTGACTGCCACCATCCTTTTACATTTTTTGTGCTTCCTTTACCTGTTTGATTTATCTCTACAATCACAGAGATTCTTTATAAGAATGTTTATTGACTGGAGTGATACCTATTCATGGGCACAGTTGCTGATAAACTGGGAAGCTCACCAGTGTATCCTATTCTAATGCTGCTGATGGTCCACAAATGCAGTTAGTTTTGAATAGGAAGAATAGGAGAGGTGATACGCACGTCTTTCTCTTAGCAAAGTCAATAGTCAAATGGCGAGGACCCAAACTGAATTTTTCTAGAAGGCTGATCCAGAATGCTCCTTCAGTGTCTCATTATGCTTTATGCTTCCTGACACTGGCAGGAGGATCAGGGTTCAGGTTTAACAAATTGACAGCACTGATCTTCATTCTGTAGCATTGTTCTAGGGACAGTGAAAAATAATTACATTTTCTACGTGGAAGCATCTTAGCAAACCCCTCATGAGTCACTCTCTCGCTTGCTTTACAAATAAGAAAACAGAATCCTCTAAGAGAGACAAATTTGAAAAAGCAATTTTATGAATCAGAAATAGTATATAGTTAATCATATCTATTAGCTTGGTTATTTCAAAAATGTAACTATCAATAATCATTAAATATTAACTACTTTTTAAATCATACATGTACCCACTTTAAAAAATAATTGACACTTTTATTTTTTATGGATTTAAACCAAAGGAGATTACTCTGTTAATGGCTAATTTATAGTCAATATTTTGAATAAGCCTTGATTTTCAGACATAATTTTATTAATTAGTTTAAAAATGCTAACAAAAATGTAACTATATTGATTGGCTTATTAGGGCTGTCATCACAAAATACCACAATCTATTTGACTCAAGCAACAGAACTTTATTTATTTTTAAGTTCAGAAGTCTAGAAGTTTAAGGTCAAGGTGTCAGCAGGGCTAATTTCCTTTGACTCCCTTCTTTGTGGCTTGCAGATGGTCTCCTTCTTGCTGTATCCTCACATGATATTTCCTTTTTGTTCACACCTCCAAGACATGTCTTTTTGTGTGCAAATTTCCTCTTCTTAGAAAGACACCAGTTGTATTAGCTTAAAGCCAAACTTAACACTTTCATTTTGACTTAATTACGTCTATAAATAACTTATCTGCAAACACAGTCACATTCTGAGGTGACTGTATAGATTTGAATAACTAGATATTGTCAAAGGAATACCTGAATATAATTCATCAACATATGATTTTTGAGAGGCATGCAATTTAGCCCACGACACTATATTTATTTAGAAACTAGTGGGGGAAAGATAGAAACAGAAAGTTGATGCTCATATTACATGTCTGAGAAAAAAACCCAAATAAACATTCTTGGAGGTGAGGGGCGTCATTATGGGATAAAACTTCAATGCCTTCTTTTCAACAGTGCAAAGGGAGAACTTGTTTTGGTGGGAGGAACTCTCTTGCACAATTTAATTCCTGGAACAGAGAAGACAGAGCTAAACAAAGAATCTCACAGAAAGCTATCATTTCAGGAAGCAGTGGGAGAGGACCAAAGAGACTTCATTTTTTTTTTTTTTCTTTCTTCTGAGACAGAGTCTCACTCTGTCGCCCAGGCTGGAGTGCAGTGGTGCGATCTCAGCTCACTGCAAGCTCCGCCTCCCGAGTTCACGCCATTCTCCTACCTCAGCCTCCCCAGTAGCTGGGATTACAGGCGCCCACCACCATGCCCGGCTAATTTTTGTACTTTTAGTAGAGACGGGGTTTCACCGTGTTAGCCAGGAAGGTCTTGATCTCCTGACCTCGTGATCCGCCCGCCTCGGCCTCCCAAAGCGCTGGGATTACAGGCGTGAGCCACCGTGCCTGGCCCGAGACTTCATTTTTAAAAAGCCCACAGTGGTCTCTTCTCCTTGGGTGGACAGAAGTAAATCCAAAATACACAGAAGTCAGCAAAATGAAACTCTAGCCCTTTTAAACCTTGAGTTATTGTTTTTTTCTTTTTTCTTTTTCTTTCTTTTTTAGACGGAGTCTCACTTTGTTGCCAGGCTGGAGTACAAGTGACCTGATCTTGGCTCACTGCAACCTCTGCCTCCCGGGTTCAAGCGATTCTCCTGCCTCAGCCTCCCAAGTAGCTGGGACTACAGGCGCCTGCCACCACACCCAGCTAATTTTTGTGTTTTTATTAGAGACAGGTTTTCACCATGTTGGCCAGGATGGTCTCAATCTCCTGACCTCGTGAACTGCCCACCTCAGCCTCCCAAAGTGCTGGGATTACAGGTGTGAGCCACCACACCCGGCCGCCTCAAAGATTTTTAGCAACGCTAAGATTATAAGTTGTAGGTTATAAGATTTTTTTTTTTAAAGTAGGAACAGAAATGTCAAACAGCAGATGGAAAATATTCATTGCCAAATTTTTACCTGAGGATGAATGAAAAAATTGCTTTTATAGAGTAAGACCATAAAAAACATAGCAATAGAAGAAGGTGGTGGGCAGAACTCAAGAAATTTTTTTTTAATCAAAATCACCAGAGAATAAAAAATAAAATAAGAAGTCAGACATAGATAAAAACACAGCAAACGAACTAGAGAAGAGAAATGAGAGAGGCAGGCAAAAGAAAATAGTCACACATATATTTTTAAGAAAAGAAATTTTAAAATGTTGACAAGGGAAAAAAAAATCAACCATATGAGTCACAAACGTCGTTGGTTAAGAAAATCAATAACAATACCATGGGAAGAAGACATATTTAAAATTATAATTGAATAGATTTTTCCTGACTGAAGCCAAGACTGAATTTCCATACTGACGTTATACCTATTTCTTAGGCAAATTTGGCCTAAAGAAAGAGCAGCAGATAAAGCAGCAGAAAAGGGGAAGTACTAAATGTAAGGGAACTATGCATATTTACTTAATGGATTTTAAATTATATAATATTTGGAAGGCAAATTAAGTCACAAAATTAGGATATTGAATAGCCCCAAAGTAAACACAAATAAATTTAATAAGTAATAAGAAAATTTAAAAAATTTAATAAGTGTAATAAGTTACAATTAAAGTCATGGAGGAGAGGGGAAGAAGAGCCACATTAATTTCATCATTGATCATACGCAAAAAAATAGAAATTATTAGAAGAATTAGAGTTTTAGGGAATTGTATTGAGTAAAAAATGACAAGAAAACCAATGTTGACAGAAATATGGATATAATGAGTGTTATTTAAAATCTTAACATAGTGGAACAAAGCTAATATCAAGTACATCAGTTACCTCAATTTACATATATTAGATAAACTCACCCATTGAACAAAAAATGCTTATTTTTAGGTTGGATTATAAATTAAAACAAACTCGAGAGATACAGGTAATACAAAATAACATACAAATATGAAAAATAAAGGAACGAGGTGTGATCTTATAGAAAAGTGACAAGTTTGGGAAACATGATTAAGTACTGAAATAAATGCCAGTATTGGATGTAATTCATATTACAGATATAACAGGTAACAATATTAATTTCATAATTAAATATCACAGAAAATGAGGAAATATAGAAATATATATTTATTGGATAATTTAGCTCTCCCATTTCATGAAAGAATAAGGAATAAGATTTTAAATTGCAAACACATAGTTAATAAAGCAGATAACATGTAAAACATGTACAATTTCTTTTCAAGAACCCATGGAATATTGACCAAAATCAACTATTAAATGCCAGTGAAAATGTCAAAGAATTAAAAGTATAACTTGATTTTAAAACCAGAAAATACAACAGTTCCTCTCATCTGGAAATGTAAGGGGAATGAAATTATCTCTCTCAAAGCCTTTTGAGGCAAAAATTAAATCTAAAAATTAATTTCAGAATATCTACAAAGTGATAATGCAAACATATAACAAAACATATGCAATCTAATTAAAGCAGTGATATATATGAGACATATTTTATATATGTATATGTATGTATGTATGTGTAAATACATATAGGTGTGTAACTATAGATAAAATAATACAAATTAATGCATTAAATTAATAAGGATTATATTTAAAATATTTAGGGAACAAATCTATAAAGTTGAAGCAGAAAACGTTAATGAAGATAAAATCATTGAGGTCAATTAATTTAAGCAGTTCAATTCACAAGTTGTCCAGAAACTGCTTCTTTGAAAAAGAATATTATAAAATAAAATTTAAAATTACACTGACAGGAAAATGCACAAAATGAATGAATGTTAAAGGGAAGAAAGGACTGATAAAAGTAAAGGTTATGAGTCTAACATTCTATGCTTTGTATAAACTAAAAATATGAATGAAAATAATATTTTTTGAATATGCAATTTACCCAAAGTAATTCTAGAGGAGACAGAAAACTTTGAACAGATCAACTAACCAGAAAATCAAATAAGTTTTCAATGAACAAGCTCCAGCTTTTAAAAAATGACCATGATCTAATGGATTCAGTGGAAAATCTTACTAAATTTTCAAATTTTCAAATATCAGATAATTTCAATACTATCTAAATTTTTCCACAGCATATAAACATGTTTATTTTCTTAACTTAATAAGGAAACAAATAAGTGATACCAAAATTTACAAAGGCTGCCATTTAAGGAAAGAATCAGTCCCACTTTATCAACTTAAAATCTTAGAATAAAATTAAGACCAAATTTTGTACTACAGTAAAATAACGTTATGATATCATAAATGGGGGTCTTCTTTCAGAAAAAGAATACATGGCATAATGACCTTTTAGATATTAAAAATATACTATTATACTTAATTCTTATTTTTATGAAACATTTTTATTAAAACAAGATTAAATAGACACTATGTTAATATGAACCTAAAAGCCTGCATCGTGTTGAATGTGAAAAAACTAGAAACATTCCTATTGGAGCTGAGGATGAAGCAAATGTGGACAATCACCACTATGATATGTTTAAAAAAAATTCTAGCCAATGAAATTACAGAAGAGGTATAAATTAAATTTTAATAAAACGGAAAGAAGAAAATGAAATCCGCAATGTTTACAGAAGTGATATTTATACTTGGAAACCTAAAATAATCAACTCCAAAATCAGAAACCTTACAGAACTCTAAAAAAGAGTCATTTATATAACTAGTTGCAGCATTAATACACAAAAATGAATATGTGTGTGTAATCAGTTAAAATATACAAAATATGACTTCATTTATCATATGAAGAAAGGATAAAATACAAATAGTAATAATAGTATGAAATATGCAAGATCTATACAGAGAAAAGTGAAGATATGAGAAGGAGGAGAGAAAGGAAATTGTTCCATGTTTTTGGATAGGAAGACTCAGTATCAGAAAAATGAAACTGTTCCTCAAAATAATTGAGAAAAGTAACATATTCTTATTAGAAATGCCATTATTGATTTTAAACCTCTAAGTAGATTCTCTAGTTTATTGTGAAAGTATTGTTTAATAAAGCAAAGTTTCCAGGAAAAGTCAGTAACAGAAAAGTAATAAAGATGGGACCTATGGTATAGTAAGATTCAATAATTAAAATAATGTGATACTGGTATATGATGGTTTGGCCAATCAAATAAACATAATAGAAAGCAAAAAAACAGATTCTAGTATGCATGCCAATTTATAAAATGACAAAATGGAGACTTTCCTTGAATAAGGAAATAACGGAACTATTTGAGTAAAGCATTATATGATTACTTGTTATTTAAAGAACAACTATGTTGGCTTCATACCTCACAGTTATAAACCATAATAAGTTATAACTTCATTCAATATTGAAATGTCACAAACAAAAGACAAAAATTACTAGGATAGATTATAAGAAACATAGTTTCGAATGAGAAAATCCTTTCTTATTATGACCAGTAGGAAGCAAAGCGTAGTTAAAAAATATGCCTTTCTCGAAACCACACACACAAAAATGATATATTGGAAAAATAATAAGTTAGCAGCTAATTTCTGTAAGGAAGAGTTCCTACAAATCAATCAGAAATGCATTTTAAAAAATTCAAATGAGCAAAAATGACAGTAGAAGCTTCACAGAAAAAGAAATAAAAATGGTTACAAAAATATAAAATTATCAACTTTCTTCGTAAGAGAAATATCAAATTAAAAAAATGAGAATTTTTTAGGCCTGTCAGAATTGAAAGATCAGAGAGTCATATTATTTTGTGTTGGGAAAATAGCATTCTTTTATGCTGTAGCTCCCAACAAAGCTTGTGCCCTAATAAAGGTTGCCAGGCAAGGCTGTGAGTTGGGCTGAAATTCAGCCAATGTTTAGCTCTTTAAGCCTTGCCATCAAGACTAATCCATCTATTTCAGGGGTTGGTTGACAAACTATGGCCTGTGTGCCAAATCTAACCCTCTGCCTATTTTTGTAAATAAAGTTTTGTTAGAGCTCAGCTTCACTCACTGGTTTTTGTATTATCTACGGTTGCTTTCACTCTCTATAATGGCAGGGTAGAGTAGCAACAGAAACATTACGGACCTCAAAGCCAATTATATGTACTATCTAATCTTTTATAGAAGACATTTGCCAATCCAGATGAAAGTACAATTTGCCTTCCACGAAAGCTCTATTTAGTGACAAAGCCTTACCTGAGAATGTACATTGACCAGAAACAGTGTTTTTTTCTACTTCAGTTTTTCAGAGATGATGAATTTTCCTAAATTTTCCAGACATGCCTATGGACTATCAGTAGCCTAAGCCACGTGGTGGTATAGTATCTGAAGTGCAATTTAGCAATACCTTCTAAAATGTATAGCACATAAACCATTTGACCATTTAATTTCATTTAAAGCAATTTATCTGATTAACATACTTGTACGTGAATGAAATTATGGACACAGTGATTCACTTTCAAAAATAAAAAAAGCCTACTTACAAGTTCGTCATTAACAAATTGCTTAAATAATATATGAACCATTACAAAATGGAATACTATGTATATATTAAAAAGTAAAATTTCCTTTAAGAAATTCATATGGTATAAAATTCTCAAAAATGTTTTTGAATGAAAGAAGTAACACGCCGATTCTGGGAATGGCAAGGTAATTTGCTTTGGCCAATAAAACAATACTACATATAATAAAAATAGAAGCTTAAAAAAGAGGTTGCACATTTCTAGTTCCTCTCTTTGACCCTTGTCATGACCATGAAAAGTTGCCTGCAGGGACATGAAGGATGAATGGAGGATATGTGTTGAGGTACCATCAATTGAGTAAGATGCATAGGTGAGTCTAGCCAGGATTTTTCAATTCTTCCAAGATTAGCAAGCAGATATTATATAGATTGTAAAAAGTGTTATACACAGATTACCACTTGTTGTGATTGCTATTGTTATGTGTTTTTCTCTAATGTATCATGAGTTGTCTCTCTTAAGAGTAACCACAAGGCAACATAGCCACTTCGAAGAGAGAGCTCTGATGAGGTTCGGGTGTCTTGGTCAGATGAGACAAAAAAGGAAATGAAACCAAAATGCATAAATCAGAAGAAAATTATTAGTAACAGGTCTCAGAGAGGGTAGGGTTGCCAATAGGAGACTGACCAGAAGTCCAGAGGCAGCGGGGAGCTCAACCAGTGGGTGGGAAGTGAGAGAAAGAGAGAGAACCTCTCTCTTTTTAAGTATAGTTCTTCTGTGGAAACTAACTTTTTCTTCTTTCTTTCTTTCTTTCTTTCTTTCTTTCTTTCTTTCTTTCTTTCTTTCTTTCTTTGTTCCTTTCTTTCTTTCTTCGCTTCCTTCCTTCCTTCCTTCCTTCCTTCCTTCCTTCCTTCCTTCCTTCCTTCCTTCCTCTCTCTCTTTCTTTTCTTTGATGGGGTCTTGCTCTGTGACACAGGCTGGAGTGCAGTGGAACAATCTCGGCTCACTGCAACCTCCTCCTCCCGGTTTCAAGCGATTCTCCTGCCTCAGCCTCCAGAGTAGCTGGGATTACAGGCGTCTGCCACCACACCTGGCTATTATTTTTGTATTTTTAGTAGAGACAGGGTTTCACCAAGTTGGTGAGGCTGGTCTCAAACTCCTGACCTTAAGTGATCCACCTGCCTCGGCTTCCAAAAGTGCTGGGATTACAGGCATGAGCCACTGCACCCAGCTGGAACTATACTTTCATTAAAGTCCACAGACATTATCTTTTAGATTTTCCTTTGAGGGTTATAGATTGACTAATTTAAGGAAACACAAGTTAAGAGGGAATTTATTTACATGATATGGCATTAGATTTTATCATGGTTAGCAGCTGTAGGTTATAGTGGGTTTTCTCTCAGTAAGATGAGGAACAAGCAGGTTACATCACAGTCATGTAAAGAGGGGAAGTTTTCAGTAAGTTACAGGTGACCTGTTATGACTGTGTTTCAAATAACTTAATGTCAGGCCTGCAAATGGATGCAGAGTTAGCAACTATATTAAACAAATTTATGACTCTGCTATTTTACACTCTACAGGCTGAGAAGCTTTGTTACACAGCAACAGTTAGCTGATACTCTTTCAACATTAAAAATTTAAACTTTGTGAACATTTTATTCAACACTGAAAAGAATTTAAAAATGCAAATGAAAATCACATAAATAATTCATTTGTCACATGTCATGTGGGCAGTTTTAAAATGTTAATTTTAAATATTGATATAGATAAAGAAATAGGAATAAAATCAGAAATATTGTTGGTGAAAACTTACATTTTAAAAATAATTCTTCCAAAATATTTTGGAAATAGGTATAAAAATATGAGACTCATAGGTAGCCTTATGTCTAGAAATACCACTTATAATTTGTCTAAAGAAAATTGTCCTTGATGCTTATAAAGTCATCACTATAAAGATTTTAATGATGAACATATTTTTGATAAGGTAAAATATGGTATGTTATTAAGAATAAAATGCTAAATGTATGATGCATTGACTTTATTACCTATAGGTAATGGGCACTTTGCTAATAAGATGTCCTTAGACTGACAAAAAAAGAATCCACATTTAAAAAATTTTCAGTCACCGGTTAAACTGTTTAACTAAATGTATTGTCATGATACTTCCTGGTTTATTACTTGATTCAGTGCCCAGTAACCTTGACAAAAGTTGGCAGTTACATTTTCCTAATCCGTCCAGATTGCGAGTCCCTTAAAATAATATCAATTTTTTAGATGAAGAGGCTGTGGCAAAGGGAGCTTTAAATATTTGCCTAAGGTCGCATGATGTGGCAAAAAAGCTGGGGCTTGCCACCAGGAAATCTGGTTCTAGCATCTGCATTCTGAACTTCTCAGAAAACATTCTAGATGGTAGAGTAAAGGACTAAGTTAATGTACAGAGACACAAAAGCATCGAATGCATGGGGAGACATTTCAACAGCTTTCAGACACACCTACTGAGTATTTACTTGATGAAACACAATTCTATCTACTGAATAATACACACAGGATGTGATAAAATACAAATTTAAAAGGCAAATTGGAGCTAGAATTTGGAGACTTTTAACAACTGATAAAATAATAAGACATTTGAAAATACGAGTGAAATATTCAAGGTAGAATGTAAAATTACACCTATACAGAAAATTTACATCTGTCAAATAATAATCTCATATTGATTAAAAGTAATTTAATATTTTGAAAATTTTTGAGAGAAGTAAAAAGGATAAAACTCTGTGAACAGATTGGGGCATCTGTTGAACTTTTAAATGAAACTTTTAAGTTCGATTTTTATGAATACTTTTCTCAATATTTTTCAATCATTCATATGTTTGCACATCTGTTTGTTATCTGCCTTTAACACCATACATGACACAATATTGAATTAAATTACAGAAGCAGATCACATCTAATACAATTATAAATGTCATTTATACCAAATGTCAGAGAAAAATGAAGTTCAAAAATGTCTAGCTGAGTAAATTATGAAACTTGAATTGTTATATTTGATTAAGATGCAATATTAATAAAGATGGGAAACAAGTTTTAAGTTAACTGGCAATAAACTAGTTTAGGTAAATATTTTTGACAAGAGTCTATGTTTTCAAAAGCATGTCTATCTGACATAAAGAAACAGTAACTAATACCAAAGGAAATATTATCTATGCTTACAAGTGAATAAAATTTATTTAATAATTTGATTCTGTAGTTAAAATATTCTTCATTCACTCAGTCCACAATCGCATATTGAGTACCAATTATCATCACTCATTTGTTCCCGGGCTCTAGTCCCAAATCTGATATTTATCTAGCATACATTACTGATTACACCCTTCCTAGAAGGGCCATCCTGAATAAGTGTAAATATTCTGAGCTTTGACATGTATGTGTGTAATACAGAAATATATTACTTATTTTTTCCCATGTCGAAGTGATTCAATGACATGATGTATATGAAAATGCTTTGTTAACTTGAAAACTAAATATACAGATGAGAATTTCCTAGGAATAGTACTATAATTGTAACAGATTTTAGTATTCATATAGCCCAGGATATTTGCTCTGCCGATGTTGTCACATATGAAAGCATAATAATTCTGCTCTCCATATTAGCACTCTTACAAGCCAATTTATAAACTATGTCTATTATGTGATGACATTTTGTTCTCCTATAAATCATGGTCAAAATATACAAATTCTATTATTAATCTGATATCTAAAACCAATTATTATAAATCCTTTTTAAAACTTTAAGAATCACTGGGAAAAGAATAAATATTATGCTGCTAATCCACAAATTATGCCAAGAGAAGTCTCTAATTAGTGAGATCTCATTTACAAAATGGTTCCATGCAAGCTATTGACTTCAGATGCATTTTGATGCTGACAGTTTCCCCACCTGGGAAATGTAAAAACACTATATGAAGATAATAGTGAATGCAACATAAAAAATTGCCACAGCAAGTGCCTTGCCAATCTGACCCTGACAGGACAGACATATTGATTGGCTGGGGCTGGCAGAAGGTTAAGCAGTCAGGACAGAGAAGCAAATGCAGGTGGATAATACAACCCACATGTTACACTTCTTCCTTTAAATTATGCACCAATTTAAAATGACTGCTGCTTGGGATTGTGAGTTTAACTCACGATCACTGTAAAATGGAAATTGCCTGGAAGTTTCTACTAGAAGTAGCAATAAAGTTACATTTAGCCTAGGGTATTTGAAGGAAAACTGCTATCACTGGTAATAGAATTTATAGCTAGCTTCGCTATTGTAGATAAATCCATGTTTTTGACTTTGCGACCATTGAAACATAAAAATTAAACCTTTTAACCGTGGTCAAGACTTCTGTACTAAATGGTAAAAGCCAGTTATGATTGTTATCAGAAAGTTATTTCTAACTGTCAATTCTGGGGGAAGAAAGAATTTTAAACATCTCTGAAGTTTTATTTACAATTAATTGGATACTCAATTGCAAAAAGATTATGAATTGATTTATGAAAAGAGCTTCTAGAGGCCATGGCTGAGCTCCGTGCCTTTGGTCTGGATGTGCTTTGCTTTTATTGTTGTTGCTAATGCATTGATAAGGACACTTTTGTTGATAATAAGCTTAAAAGATATTTACTTTATTTTGCTTACATGTTCATAGAGGATGTCTGAACAGAATTTTGCTGAATGGCTTGGCTGCGAACCAAACACAGCATCGAATGCTTCCTTCAGACTACTCAGGGAATTTATGGGAAGTAATAAATACAACGACTGCTTAAGCCTCAGCTGAAAGCCTTAGAATACTACCATTTTAAGAAAGTATGTCCTGTAAGGAGGTGAATATTAATTAGTTTTACCAAGGCAAAATGAAATAGACACCTGAGGTAATTATCCAGATACTGTATATTTTCTCTTAAATAGGATCTCTAATTAAATTTAGGTGGAAAGCTAGATTATTTGCATTCATTTTCCAAAATAAAAGCATGCCAAAGGGAAATCAGAAAGGCTTGTAAGAATGCCTCTGAAAACTACATAATAATCAGAAATAACGTAAAAATGTTATACATGTCTCATTCTAATTTTGAGTATAACATTTATAAAACTTCAGATATTCTTAGAAATACTGAAATTGGCCTTTGGGTCTTATATCAAGTGTTTTAGTCTTCTAAAGGAGAAATTATGAAAACAGGAAAGGAGAATGGTAAACGGTGAATGTAGTCTGAGAAAAATAACTCAGTTATGCCATTCTTGCCTTGCTATAAAAGAAACCTGAGGCTGGGAAATTTATAAAAAGAGGTCTAATTGGCTCACAACTCTGTAGGCTTTACAGGAAGCATAGCACTGGCATCTGCTTCTGGTGATGCCTTAGCAAGTTTACAATCATGAGAGAAGGTGACAGGGAACAGGCACATCACATGGTGAGAGCGGAAGCAAGAGAGAGATGGGGGCAGGTGCCATACACCTTTAAACAACCAGATTTCATGTGAACTCACTCATTACCCAGGGTATGGCACTAAGTCATCCATGAGGGTTCTATCTTCATGATTCAAACACCTCCCATCAGGGTCCACCTCCAATGCCAGGAATTAGATTTTAATATGAGATTATGAGGGGACAGATATTCAAATCATATCATAAGTCTAGACGATTATTTAAGTGAGATAGTTCAGCACTTTCTATAGAATACATGCACAGGAAATAAATGCAGAGGACATTTTGAAACCCTTTTCAGCATAACATGCAAAGAAATATATATGTTTGGGTGTGTATATATGTGTGTGTGTGGGTATTGTGTCTTTGCATGTATCCTATTTCAATAACTGAAACAATCTTGTGGGAGAAAGCATATACAGAGTGTATGTAGAAGAAACAACTGTACTCTGTCATGGAGATTATGATAAAAAAGCAGAACAGTGATCTGTGGACACAATTACTGATATTAGATTGTTCTACATATCAATTTGCTGCTTCTCATACTGGTGAATTTAAGGACAAGTTATATATTCCCTTGTTGTTTCCAAGTACCAATACACTCTTTCTTCTTCCAATAGTGCCCCTATTAAGAGATATTTTTTGTTATATAATAGAAAAATCATGGCCTTTGGAATAAATCTTGTTTATGAAAACTAGCCTTGTTGATTCACTTTCTAAGTGACCTTGGACAATTTTCTCAACTCACATTGTGATTTTGTAAATCACAATATTAAAAGGCAATAATACATTTAAAATATGTATAAATACTTAGTAGATTACTGTTAATTTCCATTTTGTTTTGCCAAGGACCTACTCATTAAATCGAACTTATCCCTTACCCTAAACATCCAGATCTCATTTATAATATTAATAAAAAACTCTGTTTTTATTAAAATTTATGATCTGCCTTACATAAGTCAGCAAGGGTGTGGGGCTGCTACCTATGGACAGACGCCTGCTTGAGTTTCCGCCATTAACTGTTTCCATGATTTCCATATGACCTGGCACTCCACTTGATGATTGCTTGAATTTTGTTAGAACCTCAACTTCCTTCAGACAATCCCATTCTTTTCCCCCTGTATATTCTGTCTAATCAGTTCCCTAAGCTCACTGTTACATACTTAGGCAATTCTTTTCTGAGAAATCTTTTTTCCAAGAGGGAGGATGATATTGTGAATGGTTTCAAGTCAGTTTTGACCACCGATCCTAGAAGAGAAAGTAAATCTTTGGTGATTTGTGAGTAAGCGTAGACAATGTTGAGTGTAGATTGGCATATGTAGGCAGATGAATAGATTATGCAAAGTCGAGAGGAGATAAAGATTGTAATCAGTTCAATATGTCTGCATCACACAAAAAGCAAGATTAGAGAGTAGCAAGAGATGAAGTTGGAAATATAAAAAGAAACAAAGTCACGATGGGGCTAATAGCAACTTTAAGAATTAGTATATTCTCCCAAGGCAACTGGAAATTTGTGACTTTAAGCAGGAATCAATCAGATGAACTTTGTGCATTAGGTGGATTGTTTTGTCCTGAGCACAAAGTATGGGTAAGTAAAGGCAAGACTACAGATGGAAAGAACATTTATATAACTATTAACACAGGTGCAGCATAAAGGTCACACGAACTAAATTACTGATTGTATAGATGTAGAAAAGTAAACTGATTTGAAACAGAATTATGAAAATTGACTGGTTAAGATTATTTTAAACCTGCTAATATATCCTAAAGAGAGTTAAAAATAACCTGTTTTAAATTGCCGGAATTTTAGCTAAATCTAACAATAATGTGCCAAAAGCCTTTTTTTTTTTCACTAGATTTACCTCACTAGTTGTAAATGACACAAAGCCCTAAGCATCACTGTTCTATTAAGTTTAGCTTAAGCTACAGAGTTTATGTTTGTCTTATCAAACCTCTTAAGTTCTTATGTGAATTAAACACAATCTATACGATCATTCCTTGATAGATACGCTATCTGAAATGGGCATATTTATTTATCTCTTTTTAGTTGTTCAATGTTATGAACACTTAGCTTTTCTGGTCCAAGAGTGATAGTGACTTCTGGAGTTTACAATATAAATCTACATAAAGAAAAATTTTGAGTGTTTTAAAGTGGCTCTAGTTATTTCCTTATGCCTTGTTTAATCTCCTGCTTTCAAAATGAAATATCTTTCAAACAGGTATTATATTAATATGACATTTTGGCATGTGTATATTCTCATTTTCTCTCATATGACATGTTCTGTTCTATTTAAAAATCAAAACATATCTCCAAAACTCTCCAAGTCTTGGGTTCAATGTCATTGATGAATGTGAAGTTTTTCTTTTCTCATTGTTCATCACTGACAAGAGGAACAGGCAGATGTACCCTAAAACTTAAAGTATAATAATAATAATTTAAAAAAGAAAGTTGTGCTATAATTCGAGAAACACTTTAAAAAATAAAATATCATATTTAATAAAGTTCACTATGAAATTTCAAAGAATAATGGATTAGCTGGACAAAATAAAAAATTTAACTCTTCTATAATACTGGTCAAAGATTTTTAAAGCAGGTAGAACACCAGTTATTTCAACGACAGCCAACTTAGATGGAAAATAGAGAGAAGCAATGTGCAGCCAATAGCCAGGGGTGCATTTGTCTAAAGTGAGTTTGTGAGTGTGGAGAATGGGCAACTTCAGCAAAGTTTCAAAATAAAAAATCAATGTGCAAAAGTCACTAACATTCTTATACACCAATAACAGTCAAGCTGAGATCCAAATTGGGAAAATAATCACATTCACAATTGCCACACAAAAAATAAAATACCTAGTAATACAGCTAACCAGGGAGGTGAAAGATCACTACAAAGAGAACCACAAAACACTGCCCAAAGAAATTAGAGATGACACAAATGGAAAAACATTGCATGCTCATGGATAGGAAGAATCAATATCATTAAAATGACCATATTGCCCAAAGCAATTTATATATTCAATGCTATTCCTATTAAACTAACATTGACATTCTTAACAAAACTGCAAAAACTGTTTTGAAATACATATGAAATTGAAAACAGCCTGAATAACCAAGGCGATTATAAGCAAAGAGAACAAAGCTTGAAGCATCACACTACCCAACTTTAAACTACACTACAAGGCTATAGTAATCAAAACAGCATGGTATTGGTATAAAACCAGACACATAGACAAATGGAACAGAATAGAGAACCCAGAAATAAGGCTGCATACCTACAGCTATCTGCTCTTCAACAAGCCTGACAAAAACAAGCAATGAGGAAAGAATTTCCTATTCAATAAGTGGTGCTGGGATAACTGACTAGCCACCTGCAGAAGACTGAAACTAGACCCCTTTCTTACACTATATACGAAAAAATTAACTCAAGATGGATTAAAGATTTAAACATAAAACCCCACATTACAAAAGCCCTGGAAGACGACCTAGGCAATACCATTCAAGACATAGCCATGGGCAAAGATTTCCTGATGAAGATTCCAAAACCAATTGCAACAAAAACAAAAATTGACAAATGTGATCTAATTAAACTAAATAGCTTCCACACAGCAAAAGAAACTATCAACAGAGTAAACAGACAAACTTCAGAATGGAAGAAAATTTTTGCACACTATATATCTGACAAAGGTCTAATATCCAGCATCTATCAGGGACTTATATAAATTTACAAGGAAAAAAAACATTAAAAAGTGGGCAAAGGACATGAACAGACACTTTTCAAAAGAAGGCATATGTGTGGCCAACAATTACATGAAAAAGAGCTCAACACCACTGATCATTAGAGAAATGCAAATCAAAAGTACAATGAGATACCATCTCATACCAGTCAGAATGGCTATTATTAAGAACTAAAATATAACAGATGCTGGCAAGGTTGTGGAGGAAAAGGAACACTTATACATGATTGGTGAGAATGTACATTAGTTCAGCCATTGTGGAAGAGAGTGTGGTGATTTCTCAAAGACCTAAGGACAGGAATACCATTTGACTCTGCAATACTATTACTGGGTATATACCCAAAGGAGTATAAATCATTTTATTATAAAAAACACATTCACGTGTATGTTTATTGCAGCAGTATTCACAATAGCAAAGACATGGAATCAACATCAATGCCCATAAGTGGTAGACTAGATAAAGAATATATGTTACATACACAATAGAATACCATGCAGCCATAAAAAAGAATGAGATCAGGTCCTTTGCAGGAACACAGAAGGAGCTGGAAGTCACTATGCTTAGCAAACTAACACAGTGACAGAAAACCAAATAGGACATGTTCTCACTTATAAGTGGGAGCTAAATGATGAGAACACATGGACATATAAGAGGGAACGACAAACACACGGGCCTTTCGGAGGGTGGAGGTTAGGAAGACTGAGAGGATCAGGAAAAATAAGGAGGATTAGGCTTACTACCTGGGTAATGAAATAATCGGTACAACAAACTCCCATGACACAAGTTTACTTATGTAACAAACCTGCACTTGTACCACTGAACTTAAAATAGAAGTTTTTTTTAAAAAAAAAAACAAAAGCCAACAATTAATATCAGTAGTAGAATTTGCTAGATCAACCCTGACTCACTAAAACAAGACAAAATTGCTGGTTAGAAAAAGGAAGGTTGTTGAAGAGTGTAATGAATGTTTGATATCTGGATGCTTATTAGATGTCTCATAGTATGAAACAGCAGCTATGCTGTGGTTAGTTATGGAACATGCAAATTACCAATAAAATTTTAAAATGGTAGACCCAACTCCTAAAAATTTCACTTGCTGGGTACATAAGAAAATGCAAACAAAATAAGAAACTAGCTAAATATACAATCTTTATTTATTTACATCTGTAATAGTTTGTATTTTGTCCAGTCCCATCTGCTGCTGCTAGTCTGTGAGCTGCTACCAAAGGACAAAACTGCTGAAAAGACAGATAACATCTCTACAGCTGCTGGCTGCCAAAAAGGTAGTCCAGCAAGTCAGGATAACCAAGAAACTACTGAATCCTGAGGGTAAAGGATAAACAAGTTGTCTCATTTTGTAAAGCGATATCATCAGATTTCTGGAAAATCCTTACTGAAATGGATTGTGAAAGATTTAGAAGTCTCCTTTGTTTTGATTGCTGCAGAAAGGAAGAGTATGTTGTGTTGATGCCAGCCCCACAGCTTATTAGTGAGTAATAACAAATGAATGAATGTACATGATCCAAACACACAACAGAGTGTTCTTATAGCACAGTTAGCCTGTTGGACTGGATAAAAGCTGCTGTAAAGTTTTCTTGTCCTGAGAAAATAAATTATCTTTCTCTTTTAAAAGCGGAACTCCCCATTTGAAGTGTCTGATGTGCATATACAAGACACACTGATTTTCAGGATGCTCATTTATTGAATACACCCCTTACCTGAATCATGGTAAATACTATGATTAAGGATGCCATTTTATATATAATGTTAGTGCTGCAAAATCAAGCAACAGTTTAAGAAGACATATCAGATTTGTTGTCTCAGCTTTCCCTTATTGTCTTACAGACGCTAAAAAAATTAGAGTAGGTCACAAAGGAACGAAAAAATAGAAAGGACCTGTTTATGAGACTTATCACAGCATGCAAGAAGTCTTTAAATACTATTAAAGTAAGGGGTGAATAAAGTCAACATTGCCAAGGTAAACACAAGGCTATAATACAGCACCATTGTAATTTGGTGAACCAATGAGAGCTCCTGCTTTTCCTCCAACATCAAGGGACCATAAACAAATCTACTGTCTTTATCCTAGTTTGGAGAAATTAAAAAAAAAAAAACAAACTGAAAAGCAAAGATATCAAAGAGAAACCTGAGCTTGAATGACTGAGAATGATTGCCCCCAAAATTAATTTAGGTGGAGATTGACAAAAGATCTAGGATCTCTTGGCCTATCCCCCAGTTGGAGACCCACGGACTTCAGGCCATATGCATACATGTGGGTAAAATGGCCACATGGCCATTACCATTACCACAGCCAGGTGGAAATAAAAACTTCCTGGGGCTCCTTGCCACAGTGCATTTACTGCAACTTCAACACTTGTTGAAGTTCTAAATGGGGCAATAATTAGGTTGAAAGTATATGAAAATGGAAACTTTATGGGGTTAAAGTAATAGTTTGTATAAAATTGGAATATTTTAACAGATTTTATGTGAAGTGGTTGTGTCTCCTTTACCTGAATGTATTATTGCAATGGATATTATGTCTAATTTAGGAACACTTCCCTCACCTAGTATCATAAAATCAAAGGCATATAAATTTGTCCCTTTGCTAGTATTAATTGGACATGCAAAATGGGAACCTATAAATTTGCTTGAGCCCACACAGCTTGTTAATATATAATAGTATCAGATGTCTAGTAAAACAAAAGGCATTACCACTTGTCATCACCCTTGTTATCTGTGAATGTTTTGAATTATTTGGAAATAGGTTCTTTGCACGTATAATCACACTGGATACTAATCCAATGTGACTTGTACCCTTATAAGAAGAGAAATATGTTATTGTTTATTATTTATTATTATTGTTTATTATTATTATTTTTGAGATGGAGTCTCACTCTGTCACCCAGGCTGGAGTGCAATGGCATGATCTCAGCTCACTGCAATCTCCACCTCCTGGGTTCAAGCAATTCTTCTGTCTCATCCTCCTGAGTAGCTGGGGTTACAGGTGCACACCACCATGCCTGGCTGATTTTTGAATTTTTAGCAGAGATGGGGTTTCATCATGTTGCTCAGGCTGGTCTTGAACTCCTGACCTCAGGTGATCTGCCTGCCTTGGTCTCTCAAAGTGCTGTGGTTATAGGCAGGAGCCATTGCGCCCAGCCCTGAGGAGAAATATTTGGACACAGACACACAGGGAAAGTTCTATGTGTTGACAGAGATTAGAATGAGGCCACTGATGATTAATTTTTTGTGTGTAAACTATACTGAGCTAAGGGATGCCCAGATAGCTGGTAAATATTGTTTCTGGGTGTGTCTGTGGAGGTGTTTCTGGAAGAGATTAACATTTGAATCAGTGGACCAAGTTAAAAATAATCTACCACACCAGTTAGTGTGGATGAGGATCATCCAATCTGTTGAGGACCTGAATAGAATAAAAAGGTAGAGGAACTGCAAACTTTCTCTTTCTTTTTCATCTGGGACATCCATCTTCTTTTGACATCCAACATCAGAGCTCCTGGTTCTTGGGCCTTTGGACTGTGCCCCTCCACCACCCTGACCCTAGTTCTCAAGCCTTTAGACTCAGATGGAGTTATACCACTAGATTTCCTGGGTCTCCAGCTTGCAAACAGCAGATGGTGAGACTTCTTGGTCTTCATAATCACGTAAACTGATTCCCACAATAATCTCCTTATATATATGTCTATAACCTATTCCTTCTAAAGAACCATGACTTGTACACAGCTTCAAGAGAAAGAATGACACGGATTGACAGCCGCTACCGAAAGTGAGAAAGATTTAAGGAAAGATTCTCTTCTGCTGCTTTCAGAGGGAGCATGACCCCGCTAACACCTTAATTTTGGACTTTTGGCCTACAGAACTATGAGACAAAAAATTTCTGTTTTTCAAAGCTATCTAGCTTGTACTTTTTTTTTTTAATGACAGCCCCAGGAAAGTAATACACCACTTTAATTAATGACAAGTTAGAAGTTCTAGTGCTGATACCAACAAATTCTATTTACAATAGCCCTGAGTGGCCCATGAAAAAGGCAAATGATTTACAGAGACTAACAGTAGATTACCAAGGCTTTAATAAAGTAATTCCACCTATAGCAACAGCAGTCCTTGGTAGTGTAAAACATACAACAAGCTAAAGGAGACTAGAACTCAGTGATTAAATCTGCAACTGCTTTTTTCTTTATTTCGATCTTGGTTTGGAGTCAAAAGCAGTTTTCCTGGAAGGACACAAATTTACCTTTATTGTATTGGTAGGGTTATTTGAATTCACCAGCTTACTGTCATTATTTAAATGAACAAGGGGTTTGGCCTTAAAGCAGGTCTCAAGTGTGAATATACACCACATTGATGACAGCATGGCAATATCAGAAACTGAACAACAAACTGTCAGTGATATAAATGTACTAGTGATGTGTGACTGCCAGAGTCTGGTTGATAAATCCAGAAAGGATACAAGGATCACCCAAAACGTGAGATTGTTAGGAGTAACTTCGGCAGGAGTCACCTATAACATCATACAGGCAGCTACATACTGCTAATTGTTGCTACTGTGGAAATTAGCAAGAGGAAAAGGACTTTGTTGGATTATTTTGATTTTGGAAACCTGTATTTCACATCTGGAACTATTGACAGTTCATACTGCCTAAAAGAAGTTCATATTTGTATGGAGGCCTGAACAACAACAGCCTATGTCTTAATTGCAATAAGTGGTGGCTTAATTAATGCCTACAAGACTAACTGACATCCAATTAACATCCCAGACACCAAAGCTCTGATGATCTTCCCTAATTGATAACATTTCACATATGTTGACACACCATTGGGAGAATTAAGCACACCCATTAAACTCCTTTGAGAGAGGACACTTCCTTGGAAACTTGTACCTCCTTTCTCCTGAACTTTACTCATGCACATTTTCCCCTTTGTTGATTTTAAATGATATCATTTTGCCCTAGAAAACTTTACCATAAGTATAACAGCTTTTGAGTTCTGTGAATCCCTTTATCAAATCATCAAGTCTGCCTATTATCATAAGGAACCCTGACACAATTGTCAGTTGTCTTTTAGAAATATTTCAAAAACAAGAAAAAATATTTTTTTTGAATTACCATTTATATTGTCTTAATCCCTTTGTGTACATCCAGATTTCCATCTGGTATCATTTTCTTTTTGAGCGAAGGACTTTAACATTTCTAAAATGTGTATTTGTGAGGATGAATTCTTTCAGTTTTTCTAGTTTTAAACTTGTATTAGTTAGGGTTCTTTTAGAGGGACAGAACTGATAGGAAGTATATATATATATATATATATACTCATATGTATATATATACACTCATATGTATATATATATACTCATATGTGTATGTATATATACTCATATGTATATATATATATACTCATATGTGTATATATATATATACTCATATGTGTATATATATATATATTTCCTATCAGTTTTGATAGGATACATGTGTATATATATATATACTTCCTATCAGTTCTCTATACATACATACTCATATGTATATATATATATATACTCATATGTATAGATATAAATATTCATATGTGTATATATATGCTCATATGTGTATATATATATACTCATATGTGTATATATACTCATATGTATATATATACTCATATGTGTATATATACTCATGTGTATATATACTCATATGTGTATATATACTCATATGTATATATATACTCATATGTATATATACTCATGTATATATATACTCATATGTATATATACTCATATGTGTATATATATACTCATACTCATATATATATACTCATATATATATACTCATGAATATACTCATGTATATATACTCGTATATATATATATACACTCATATATATATATATATATATGAGGGTATTTATTAAGTAGTATTAACTTACACAATCACAAGGTCCCACAATAGGCAGTCTGCAAGCTGAGGAGCAAGGAGAGCCAGTTCGAGTCCCAAAACTGAAGAACTTGGAGTCTGATGTTCAAGGGCAGGAAGCATCTAGCACAGGAGAAAGATGTAGGCTGGGAGGCTAGGCCCATCTCTCCTTTTCACGTTTTTCTGCTTGCTTTATGTTTACTGGCAGCTGGTTAGATTGTGCCCACTAGATTAAGGGTGGATCTGCCTTCCCCAGCCCACTGACTCAAATGTTAATCTCTTTTGGCAACACCCACACAGACACATCCAGGATTAATACTTTGTATCCTTCAATCCAATCAAGTTGACACTCACTATTAACCATCACAACACTAATCTTTATCTTGTCTTCCTTGTTTTGTGGTAAGAACATCTAACATTTCTGCCCTTTTAAAATATTTTTAAGTTTACAATATTAGCATTGCATCTTTAGCCACAACGTTGTACATCCTATCATCATGCATAACTGAAATATTATACATATTGATTAGCAACTCCCTATTTCCCTCTTCCCCCCCCGCCCCCGGGCTCTGGCAATCACTATTCTATTCTTTGTGTCTATCATTTTGACTAATTTAGATGCTTGATATAAATGGAATCATGCCTATTTGTCCTGCTATAACTAACTCATATCACTTAGCATAATGTATTTAAGGTTAATCCATGTTGCCATAGTTGCAGAATGCCTTTTTTTTAAAAGCTAAATAATATTCCATGGCGTGTTTATACCATATTTTCTGTGTCCATTTATCTGTCAATAGACACTTAGGTTGTTTCCACGTCTTGCTTATTGTAGGTAATGCTGCAATGAACATTGAAGTACTAATATCTCTTGGAAATCATGATTTCAATTATTTTGGGTAAATAAGTGGAAGTAAGGTTGCTGGATCATATGGCGGTCCTACTTTTAATTTTTAAAGGAGCCTCCATACTGTTTTACATAGCAGCTGCATTCCTACCTACAATTTACAATGGTTACCATTGCCCCACCTCCTCACCAACACTTGTTTTCTTCTTTCTCTTTTTTTTTAACATAATAGTCATTCTGACAGATGTCAGGTGATATCTCGTGTAGTTTTGGTGTGCATTTTCATGAGGATTAGTAATATTGAGCATCTTTGCATATGCCTGTTGGCAATTTGTATGTCTTCTTTGGAAAAATGTCTGTTCAAAGACTTCCCATCTTAAAAATCAGGGTTTTAATGTAGTTCCAACTGGCCTATTTTGCTGTGTTTTTCTCATCATATTCATGAGGTTATTGCTAAGACAAATGTCATGAAACTTTTCACCTATATTTTCATCTAGAAGTTACACAGTTTCAGATATTAAAGTCTTTCATCTATTTTGAGTTAATTACAGGGCAGAAATAAATAAAAGAGAGATTAGAAAATAATACAGTAATTCGATGAAATTAATATTTTTTTGAAAAGACAAATTTGATAACCCTTTAGCTAAGCTAATTAGAAAAAAGAAAAGATTCTAGCAAATAAGGCAAGAAATAAAAGAGGACACATTATAACTGATGCCACAGAAATAAAAAAGTATCATAAGAGACTAGTACAAATAACTCTATGCCAAGAAAATGGATAACCTAGATGGAATAAATTCTGAGAACCATGTAACTTATCGAGACTGAATCATGAAGAAATTGAAAGTCTGAACAGGCCTATAACCAGTAAGGAGATTGAATCAGTAATCAAAAACCTCTCCCCTAAAAAAGACTAAGACCAGATGGCCTCACTGGAAAATTCTACCAAACATTCAGAGAATTAATGCCAATCCTCCAACTATTCCAAAAAATTAAAAAGGAGAGATCACTTCCAAACTCATTTTATGAGGCCAGCATTACCTTGCTACCATAGCCAACAACATTAAAAGACAAAGAAACTGTAAGCCAATATCTCCAATGCACAGAACGTAAGCTCAAAAATCCTTAACAAAATACTAGCAAACTAAATTCAAAAGCATATTGCCTTCATTTGGGGATGCTTTTTTTCACTTGGTATAGAATTATAGGTTGACAGGTTTTTTTGCATCTACTTTAAATATATTGTTCAATGAACTTCTTACTTACTTCCATCAAGAAATCTCCTATTATTTTCATCTCTGTTCCTCCCTAACAATGTCTCTGTGTGCCTTTTTTCTTTAGCTACTATTAATATTTCATTTTTATCACGACATTGGAGCAAATATGATGTGCCTTGTTGTATTTTCTTTCTGTTTATTGTGCTTGGGTTTTGATAAGCTTCTAGGGTCAATGAAACAATGTTTTCCATTATTTTGGGAAATTTTCAGCCATTATTTTGTCGAATATATTTCTGCTCTTACTTCTCCTTCAGGGACCATAATTATTTATGTATTAGGCTGCTCCATGTTATCCCACAGCTTGTTGATTTATCCTTTCTTGTTTGCTTCCTTTCTTCTTTCTTTCTTTTACCACAAATCTTTGTGTGGGTGGTTCTATCCTCCCTTCAGAAAGTCTCTTCACTGATTTCTCAGCTGAATAACTGAAAGAATCTTTTGAAGGTCCCCAGATTTCTCTCTTCTTTCTAGTACTCTTCTGGGAACTATTGGCACCTGTCTCCTAGGACCACAGAACCGCATCTCCCCACCTGAAACATTCCATTAGGTTCTTCCTGGTCTCTTCTTTCTGTGCCATCATTTGGAAACTGTGTCCAGGCTCTAAGTAAAGAGAAGCATGGTGTTCAACTTTTTTGCTTCCCAGCACATAGGGTTTGCTGTCCTTTGACTTCTGACACCCATTGTCTTGAAACCACTCCTTCATATACATTATTGTTAGTTTTCGGTTATTTCAGGTAGAAGAGTAAATTGATCACTATTACTACACAACAAACAAAAGGGGACATCTTCTGTTGTATTTGGAGATGTTTCAACCACTTTTTGTGCTTCCTTGCCTTATGGGATATATAGAGTTCCAAGCTAATTTTTCACTTTCTAAGTGTCAACCCAGTAGGGGAGTCCTAGGTCCATTAGTGGAGAATAGTAATAAAATATCTTATGTTAGGGACACTTACGGCTAGTAAAGTGTTGTTGAATCCAAGCCCTCACAGTTGGCTGAGCTAAGAAAGTTTTGTGTGTAGGTGTGTATGTATATATGTGTGTACATATGTATAATAGCAACTGCACAACACTTTCAAAGTTGTAAATATATCTACAATAGGATTTGCTCCAATAATAATAAAACAAAATAACTATAAGTAACAAATGACTCATTTTTAATCAATAATGTTAAACTTAAGGTTAAAAATCAATTACACAATTTACTTTGTCAGTAGTGTAAATATATATAAAAATACATAAACATTTTACTTAATAGTTGAGATAAGTTCAAGATAGTACAGATATGAAAATTTATTTCATCTTCGTGCTTTTGGATTGATGGTGTACCTGATTTTTTTTTCTACCATCATTGTACATTATTCTAGATATATTTCAAAATAAGTCATTGGAAAGATCAAGTACCATGATAGTTTCAGTTACTTCAGTTCCTGGTAAAGTCTGGTTTCTTGCTTTTAAAAACTGTATTTGCAAAAACATAAAAGGAAATAAATGAACAATAGCCTTCTGATCATCTATACAATATGTTGCCTATGGCACATTTCAAATACATCCATATTGGTTTCTAATATTTAGTTCACAGAGTCCTCTGTTTCCTTTTCCAGTGATTAGGAAATGGAAAAAAAAGTACTTTAAAAGAACGTGAACTGTGACCTAATAACTCTATAACTTCATACTATATAGTATTATTAAATGAAATTATATGTGTGATATATTATGAAAAAGTTGCCTTAAAGAAACTCCATAAAAATAGCAACTAGAAAAAATAATTCCAAAACCAAATTTCTTGCCAAAAAAGGTAAGAAATAAATAGAAAAGGCAATTCTTGACATATTTTCTATTAGAGTGGTAGTACCAATGACTTATATACATTGCAGTCATAATAATATGAAGCTGTGAAAATTGTGTAAAAGAAGTTTTCATTGAATTTTTCAAATAACTTCACAAGTTTTAGCATTCTTGATTTAAAAATCCCTCTCTTTATTTTCTTCCTGTTATTTGCTTCTAATATCAGGTGGTAGAAATTAAATTTCTTTGTTTCTTAAGCATTTTGATTAGCTGTTTTTATTTAATATTAGAACTTTTCTGAAAGATGCATTAAAAGGAAGGAAAAAAGTCTAGCTTAGTTGAAGTAATAAACATTTTAATAGTAGAAATAACAGAAAAGTAGAAACAAATTGATAATATTAGCCAAAGATGGATCATTTTCCAGATGAGATTTAATAACCAAGTTAAAGGAATATTAATATTGACTTTTATGATACTTGTAATCCCTATCACTTTTGAGAGTGCTTTATCCCCTCCCATTCATTTCTCATCCCCAGATATGAGGAAGAAAATTAGTAAATAAAAAGTGTGAGTATACTAAAGGTGGTAGACTTTCTAACTTTTTGTAATGCATTGACATTCTTAATCTCTGTGGATAATTTTAACACAAGAATCAGAGAGTTTAAACTACCCTGAAATTAGATGTACACTATTGATTTTTCCTTTCTTGATGGTCAGAAAGGGACAATTGATGGCATTCTCAATTCCTATTTACTTTTAATTTTTCCAGAAGTTTCACATTTGTTATTATTTTCTCACTCATTTTTGAACTCTTTCTCAATTTTACTTCTTCTGAACCAAAATTTGACATGGCACCATTAGTGGGAAAACTCTTTTCTGTTTTCAGATGTTAATCTGTTACTTACTCATGATACATTTTATATTGTCTCTAGATACTATTAATTTGTTCCATATATTCGTTTCTTGCAGAAAACTTTATTAGACTTCATCCATTATCCACCTTTAATTTTTGAAACCATAATCTCAATTCTCTTCTTCAGACTTTATATCAAATACCTGTCAAAAACTAAGGATATATAAATGTTACTAATTTAAACTAGACACATGCTTCATTTAGCAATTCAGCCTGAAAGTCTCTTTGGGAATTCAGTCTTTTCCCTGGTGATGACAGATGTGCCTACCTACTGTCATTTTATTCTAGTTACCATTCTGCTTTTCACGTGAATAATCTCTAAAATACAAATTGTGCAAACTGCTTATACTGATACTTAAAATAATCTTTTTTTTATTGTCTCTAAAACAACCTAACATAACTACTGCAAACAGAATGATTATTATATCTTCTTTGGTGAGAAGGGATCATTTGCTGTCTTTTTCTCTCCGAAAGTCTGTATCCAATTTCATCCCAATCTGACCTAAATTTCGCTTTCTTATCTTTTACCTGAAAGTGTATGCTACATAGTTTGTACCCCTGCATCTCTGAAAAGTTTGAGAAGTGCCATTCCTTAAATATATCTTGTTTCCATCTCCAAGTTATTTTCTTTGTTACTCCTTCCTCAAATAATTTTAAACCCATTTAGCTTGAGAAAACTAGCATTTCTGTTTTAAGACTTGTATTAGTTCCTTCCCATGCTGCTACAAAGAAGTGCCCAAGACTGGATACTTTATAATGGAGAGAGGTTTATTTGACTTACATTTCCACAAGGCTGGGAGACCTCAGGAAACTTACAATCATGGCAGAAGGGGAAACAAACATGTCCTTCTTCACATGGCTGCAGGAAGGAGAAGAATGAAAACCGAGCAAAGGGGGAAGTCCCTTATAAAACCATCAGATCTTGTGAGAACTTACCATCATGAGAAAAGTATGGGGGAACCACCCCCATGATTCAATTACCTCCCACTTGGTCCCTCACACAACATGTGGGGATTATGGTAACTGCAATTCAAGATGAGATTTGGGTAGGGACACAGCCAAGCTAAATCAAGACTCTGTTCAAATATCCCTTGCTGTGAAAGTTTTTGATTCTGTTTAACTATTGGTATATAAAAGAAGTTATTTCAGTGTGGCATATGAGAAAAAAATAAAAGAAACAGAAACGTGAGCTAGAATTTTAACTCTGTCCCTCACTCATCTTCATGAGCATATATCAGTCACTTACTGTTCTTGAGCTCCAGTGTTCTCTACTGAAAATAGTAGTATTTGTAGCCACTTCATAGTTGAAGAGCATAATGGTGATAAGTTATTTATAGTAACTCACATACTTTTGATATCCTGTAGGTTCTCAATAAGTGTTGGTTCTAATTGATATGAATAGTATTAATACTGATATGATTGTAAACATGTTTTCTCTTAGGTGGGTAAGGTTTCTCTATTAGGAAATGCTTAATATCAGTTTTCTAACACCTGTCTATATACCAAGCTTCTGTAGCTGAAGCCAGATCTCTCTGTTTTTGTAAGTACCCACAATACATGAACTATGAATTGAATTTTCTTTGACATGGCATTAGTTTTTTCTTATCCTCTTTCCTAAGGTAGTTCCACAGGCTTTCCCCTTTATTTATTGGTCTTTCATTTTTTCTGCTTTGAATTAAGAATGTGCATTTGATGAAATCTATTTTCACATTCTCTTCATTTTACAACTTTCCTTGCGCCTTGACCATGAAAAAACTTACCACCATTGAAATTACATTTCTTTTCCAGAAAGGGTCATCAAATCTTTATTTAGGTATTTGAATTACTAATACAAATTTTAAAAATCACCTTTTCTTGTATATTTTAAAATATTTCAGAGATAGTTTAACACATAATTGATTCTTTTTCTGAGTTTTGCATCAATCACTTATTATCTTTCAAAGCTGGCCGGATCTATTTCCAGATGATTATTGATTATAACACAACTATTTGTAGATCATCGAGCACCTTCTTCACAGACACCTGCTCCTATCATTGTGAAATAAATAATCTATAATCTAACTAGACTAACTACTTTGCCAGATTGATAAACTAACAAATAGGTCAACCAAAATTTTGATGAAGTCTAGGAAATGATAGTCATATGTGAATCCCAAATTATCTCTGTAATTAGAAAGAAAGATAATAGAAAAACCTTTTTTAAAAATCCAATACTCTTCAAAACTATGTGAAGTCCAAAAAAATCACATGCCTTTTTTTGGTATTCAGTCCACATTAAGTCCCAAATTAAATGTTTTCAGTCTCATTAATCCAATGCTAAAATTGCAATAATTGCAATGATTGCAGACTTCACAGGTTTACAGTAGCACAGAGATTAGAAGACAATCCTACTTTTCATCTTATTGTTTTATTTATCAGAGACTGCTGATAAGTGTCTTGGCTCATATTTCAAGTGACTTGTTTTTTTGAAGAGCCTTAAATGCAAATATATAAATACAGTGCAAATATTGATAGCTGTTTTTTTGTAACTCTAATTCCTCGAAAATAAAACTTAAAACAAAAGTTAAAGATTCCATGAATAATTTAATAATTTGGAGTGTGCCTTTTTTATACAAAATGATTAGAGACATATGAAGCTATAATGCTTCAATTACTTGTGATTTGGTTTAATTAACTAGGCATACAAAACAGTAGATTAGACCTGTGGTTTCCAGCTGTGGGCTACTGAGCCCCGAAGGGACATTTAGCAATATCTGGATCCATTTGTGGTTGTCACAACTGAGAGTGGGAGTGCTAATGAAATCGAAGGACAAAGGCCAGGGATGCTTCCAAACATCCTACCATGCACAGGATGCTCCTGCCTACCTCGTCACAAGCAAAGAATTATACAACTCAAAATGTCAATTGTGCCAAAGTGGAAAATTCCAGAACTAGCCCAAAAGGGCAGGGTGCGGTGGCTCACGCCTGTAATCCCAGCACTTTGAGAAGCCGAGACGGGTGGATCACGAGTTCAGTAGATCGAGACCATCCTGGCTAACACAGTGAAACCCCGTCTCTATAAAAAATACAAAAAAAAATAGCTGGGCCTGGTGGTGGACGCCTCTATTCCCAGCTACTCGGGAGGCTGAGGCAGGAGAATGGCGTGAACCCGGGAGGCGAAGCTTGCAGTGAGCCGAGATTGCGCCACTGCACTCCAGCCCAGGTGACAGAGCAAGACTCCGTCTCAAAAAAAAAACAAAACAAAACAAACAAACAAACAAACAAAAAAACACTAAATTTTACTAGCAGTTTTAAGTTTTCTTAATTCAACATTAGCTTGGTTGATGTAAACCTTTGACTGCTTTTTAGAGTTATGACATACTTTGTCCTGAAAGTTTTTGAATTTTTAAAAAATATTTCTGTAGAAAAGTGAAAGTTTAGAGGAGCTGCTTACTATACCATTTCTCAGACACAATTCTTCTACACTTAGTTATTTGAAAATAAGTTCTCATATATTGTAAGAGGGGCGATTACATGATTTCTTTCTTTATTGACCTCATTTTTTGTTTGTTTTTCTGAGATGGAGTCTCACTCTGTTGCCCAGGCTGGAGCACAGTGGCACCATCTCGCTCACCACAACCTCCACCTCCCAGGTTCAAGCAATTCTCCTGCCTCAGCCTCCTGAGTAGCTGGGACTACAGGCGCGTGCCACCACACTGGGCTAATTTTTGTATTTTTAGTAGAGACAGGGTTTCACTATGTTGGACAGGCTGGTCTCGAACTCCTGACCCTGTGATCCACTTGCCTCAGCCTCCCAAAGTGCTGGGATTACAGGCGTGAGCCACCGCGCCCGGCCTGACTTCAAATTTTTTAAGCTCATTGAAGGCATAATAAGTAACAATATAAACTTGTTAACTGAATTCTTTTTTTTTTTTGAGACGGAGTCTCGCTCTGTCACCCAGGCTGGAGTGCAGTGGCGCGATCTCGGCTCACTGCAAGCTCCGCCTCCCAGGTTCACGCCATTCTCCTGCCTCAGCCTCTCCGAGTAGCTGGGACTACTGGCGCCCGCCACCACGCCCGGCTAATTTTTTGCATTTTTAGTAGAGACGGGGTTTCACCGTGGTCTCGATCTCCTGACCTTGTGATCCGCCCGCCTCGGCCTCCCAAAGTGCTGGGATTACAAGCGTGAGCCACTGCGCCCGGCCAACTGAATTCTTTATCCTTAACAATACAGGCGAACGGGAAGATCATTATGATATCTATAATAATTAAACAATATTAAACATGTCTCAAGTACAATAAAATTCCATTTATGAAATAACTTTCTGGTTTTAGATTTTGAGAAAAGCCCTAGAATTTAACAGCCATGTGCTCAGCATGTTTTTTTCTATGTTCCTCAACTGTAGGGCAAAGAATATACAAGAAAATAATTAATTTCTTATTTAATTAAATACATTTTTAAAGCATGCTTTTCTGATTACTAAGCATTATGCATTTCTTATTTCCCTTGAAAATGAGAGCCACATTAAAGAAAAAAAATAGCAAAAGAAGATACACTGAAAAATATACACAGGTTAAATATTAATCTAGATATGATTTAAGGTGTGGATATGTTTATAAGTTATAGGGTGTTTTCCACTGCATCTACCTCTCCCTATTACAAACATTCTAATCAATCATTCCAAGTGATTTGTCTGTCACAGCTCCATACCAATTCTTCCAGGAAGTGCTCGTGGGCAAGTGGCATAACAAGGTTAGAGAATAGTGGTGCCTGTAACTGTGTGTCAGCATAAACTGGGACAAAAGCTTGAGGGTTTGGAAAACTTGTCTTTCACAGAGCAAAATATATCAGCATAAACAAATAACACCGAAGTCAATTTTTTAAATGATTGCAAGATCAAATGTTTTGCAAATAAGTGATAGAAATTTCATGAGGATTTCAAGTTTACTAAGAGTATTCATTATTGAGTTTAGTAGAAACTGTACCTTCAAAATGTTATTTTTAGTTTTGGTTCAAAATTAGAATAAATTTCTAAGAGTTAATTTGCAGGTAGATGAATGTCACATAAAAATGCTCACTTACAAATAAACATTATCCTTATATTTTGACATATTCACTTTTAATTCTACGTTTTCAAGAGATTATCTGTGAGCTTTTGCAATAGTCAAAGGCTGTTTGAATAACTGATTTTTGTTGGGATCATACCACTTGTGATCAGATTGTAAGTGTGGCTTTTCTGTGGCTTAAAAGTGCTTTTGGTCTTCCTAACTGAATTCAGAAAAAATTATTATATTTTTATGAATTTCTGGATATATTTGTGCATGCATACGTAACGTTTTATAATCTATTTTTGATAGTTTGAATTAAAAAATAATGTGAATTTATATAAGGTTTGATTGAGAAGAAATTAAGGCTATTATTTCAGTTTTCGTCAAAACTAATAACCTTTTCTAATTTAGACCTTTACAAAATTATCATAGATTAGTGGAAAGTGGGAAGTAAGTGATGGAGTGTCTATCAAAGGCAGCATTTGTGCTACATGACTGAAACTATTATGTCATATTGGAGGTAACTTTTTAAAAGACTAAAATTGAATGTGTTTTGAGAGGGCCAAAATGGCCTCGTTGCCTGGGCATTCATTCTTACATGTGTGAGCCCCCAGAGCTGGGGGCAGGCATATGTTATGTGATCATAATTGGTAGTTGTCAGATATCCACTGTACAGAGTAAATTGTACTTCAAAATTGGTAGCTTCAAACTGTGACACAAAGATAGCAAAATATCATAAACCCTTGATCCTACAGTTGTTTTACTGTGTGTTAAAAAACTAACTGTATCTGACTGTGAGAAAGTTTGTGATAGCTTTAAGCAAAATATATTTTATATTTAATATAACTAACATGTATAAACATGTTAATATTTATGTATACTATACAGGATATCTGTGCCCATATATAATTTATTTATATGTAAAATCAAACAAATACCTGAAACAGACATAACCCAAGGACTAGGTAATTTTATTTTATTTTATTTTTGTTATGATCAATTTTTTATTATAAAGGTTACAAAGCCGTACAGCTAAATGAATAGATGTATATTGATGGGCAAGGTTTGCGAGGTCCCAAACACAAAGTTTTCCAAACACAAAGCTTCCGTGTCCTCAGGATGCTTCATGCTTGCAGCACACCGATGTGTGATTACCAATCACGGAAGTTCACTCAGGCTTTCAGTGTCCACAGCTTTTATTGAGGTTTCTCTACGTAGCATCATTGGTTGAATCATCAGCCATATGACGGAACTAAAACTCCAGCTCCTTTTACCTCAGGAGTAGGAGGTTGGGCTGATATCATATCTTGCAAAACCCTAACCCTCTATTCATCTAACTGGTCTTTTTGACATGGCCAGCCCAATCCTGAATCATCTCATTGGTATAAATGACCTAGGAGTCTGCCATGAATCACATTCCCAAGCTTCTGAGATAGAGTTGAAGAAGAAAATACTGGAATCCAGGACTTTCTTTTTGTAGGATGTTTAATTCAAACTTAATTAGTATTTTTTTAAGTAGAATTTAGAAACAAGAAAGGTAGCAGAGCAAAGATAAAGTGTGAGGAGCAGAAGACAGAGCATCCTGAAGGAAAACAATGACTGCATGAAGACAAAACACAGGAGCTCTTTGAAATTTTTAAAGCTCAAATTCCATGTATAAACAAATATTCTCCCTTTACTCAATTCTAAACTTTCTTCCTTTCACTAACTGCTCTTCTATTTGTTGAGAATTTTGAAGTATCATATCTTTAAATCATTTCTAAATTCCAACACAGTCCATGATGAAAACACTGGCAAAACATAAACCGTTTTAATTTGGTTTAAATTTGTGTAGGCCACGCACTGCTACATCAAGCAGCAGGGATGGAAGTATGGAGGTAATGAAGTAGAATTAGTACATTTGAAAGTATAAATCAAATATTTCCCAAAACAAAGTCCAACAATACAAATCTTTGTTTATAGTTGCACGATTGGTAGTTTCATGTGTGTTGCTGTGTACTGAATTTCATTTTTGCATAACCCATATGTTGAAGTCCCTACCCCAGATATGACCATATTTAAAAATAGGTCATTTAGAAGATAATTAAGGCTAAATTAGATGATAAAGTTAGGATCCTGATCGATAAAACTGATGTGCTTATAAAAAGGGACATCCTAGCTCACTTGTGCTCACTCTTTCTCTTCATCTCTCTCCATCTCAACACACATGCTTCAAGGAAAGACCCAAAGAAGGTGGCTGTCTGCAACCCAAAAGGAGAGCCCTCACCCCCCCAGGCACCAGCCCTGTTGGCATCCTGATTTTGAACTTACTTACCTCCAGAACTATGATGAAATTATGTCTGTTGTTTAATCTGCTGGGTCTGTGGTATTTTATTATAGCAGACTGAACAAACAAATCAAATGTCCAGTGGATTAATATAAGATAGCAATTTAATCTTTGTTTTTCTTCTCTCACACTGATCATAGCCTAATGCATATAGTTTAACTATGTTCTTTATGGAACGTGTACTAAATCCAAGTTGTATTGATAATGCTTCATGTTCATTTTAAGAATGAAGCATTTTATTAAGAAAAACTATACGGGGCTGGAGAAACAATGAAATTCTAATCCTGGTTTTTTGCTAATTAACTCTGAAGATTTGCACAATGAATTTAGCTTCAAACCCCAAAATGATTGATTATGGTCTGTGTCCCTTTTGATAATTTTACCAGCCCATAGTGTACTAAAGAAAATGAGAGCCACATAGTAATATTTTCATAACTACAACAGGTATTGATACTTATCCTAATTTTTGTTTTAAAATAACCTCCATATATAGATGGTAGGGGTTTGTTTGCAATTATTGTGTTTTTTGACAAAATTAAAAACATATATTCACATGATGCTAGTTTCTCTATGTATTCATATACATAGGTACATACTTATATGTATATGTACATTTTATATAAACATATGCACACACATATATGTGTATGTGTTTATTTATGAAATATAAAATACTTAAATTGTTTAAACATATCATGTGTTGCATTTATTCAACAAAAAAGTGAACGCACGGAATTAATGACCACTAGGTTTCTTCTAGTTCTGAAATTCTGCAGTTTGCAAAAATCACAAATATTAAGGTCATTTCTGAATTCAGTCTTTACAAGACTCTTGAAAGCTTCCTCTGATAGAGTGTTTTCAAATGACTTTCAGGTTTGAATTATTTTCTTTTACTATAACAAAATATTTTATTGTATATTATCTGTTTACACTCCATTTAATAAGCAGACAAGAATTTACTGGGTTCTTACTGCATGCCATACACTGGAGGGCAACTTGGTATGTTTTCTTAACACTGCATTCTTCACACAAATATTTTAGGAAATGGTTTTCATTCTCATTTTGTAAATGAGGATACTTAAGCCTGGCGTATTAACTCATTCTGGGTTTCACTACTTCCACTTTAATTTCTTTATTCTTTAGAGTACACTATACCTGCCAGTGACTTAAGGCAAACAACATAGTGGTACACGAGTCATTACTATTTTTTTAGGCATTAAGGTTTTCAAAGCTCTATAGAAATGTTTATTAGAATAACAGACTATATTCTCAACCACCAACTCTCTACATGGATAATAACATGATGATGCTAGAAATAACTTATTGATTGATCACTTCCTGACTATCAGTGTCCCTTACAACAATATGAATTCCATAAATTCAACACCATTTTGGTGTAGTAACAGAAGTGCCAAGTGAAGCATGTACATATAGTTGATTGCAACAAAACATTTTTAATCTAAAGTTCCCAGGGTGTTTCCATTTTTAGTTTAATTTTGCTCATATATTTGCATCCTTTTAAATGTTTAATTGGCAAAATCAATTCTGTAAATTGTGACAAGAGAATGAATAGATCAACCATAACCAGAGACACCTCCCTCTCTTATTTTTTTTTCTGTATCCAAATATTGGCAATGAATAATCACGATACAAATTAGAGGGCCAGGTTTTGCATAACTGTAACCCTAGTATGGTGTCAGGATAGCCATTAATTTCTGCAGTTACTAATGGAATGCCAGTCAGTGTGGAATGCATCTGAATAAACCCAAGAAGTAAAAAAATTTACCTATATATATTGCATTGTGATATGGCATCAATAAAGAGGATCATGAAAAATAAAGTTCATTAGCAAATTCATCTTTACCTTTGAAGGTTAAACAGTGAATAAAAGAAATATTACCATTACAAAAAGTACTCTTTTTGATACTTGGCATGCTTTTCTTATTCCACTTATATCTTTGCAAACAAAGTCATTTACAATGCTTCTAATCTGATGGGACGCAGTGAAGTATGACTGTGAAACATTGTCAGTTTCAACAAATCTGCACAAAGAAATACGTTAATGTTGATTGATACTGAGGACATCAGTAGCTCATTGTGGGTATGAATATATTTGTACAAATTATAGAAGGCATCGACAAGGATAATAAATATAATCTACTACATTCCATATGCATTACCCTCCTCACATTGTTGTGGAACACGTCTATCTCATGCTATTTTGTAGATATTTTAAAACCAATTTTAATTTAATTTTTAGCTGTTTTGAATAGAACTCTTGAGGGTAAAAAAAAGTGATTTTATAATCAGAAATTCCAGTCCCCTGAAAATTAGAATAATAGAAAAATATTACAGAGTAAGAAAAATGCCTTCATTGGAATTTGACCTTGTCAGTAGATTAATGGCAAGCATAAATTGCTTGTTATTTCTCCCTATGAGAGATGCAGTTTAATTCTGAGCTGGCCTTAGTGATTTCCTTGGTCAGTATAATTGGAAAACATGATGTCCTGATACTTTTGAGACTAGGTTGTAATAAAGCCTTTTACCTGGACCTCTTGGAACAATTGTTCTGGGGAAAGCCAGCAACTATATAAGAGGGCTGAGACCTTTGTGTCTCAGAAACCAAGGCATGTGGAAAGGCCTTGGAGAATAAAATCTCACAGAAAGACACACACACACACACACACACACACAGAGAGAGAGAGAGAGAGAGACCAAAGATCTTTGAGGTGCCAGATATGAGACAAAATAAGTCATTTTGGAAATGGCTAATCCAGCCCCAGCCACCCTGACGAATGCCACATGAATTAGTGGTCAAGCTATCAACAGGGCCCTGCTTGAATTCTGGACCCATAAACTTATTAGTAAAATAAAATGATTATTTTACGCCACTACTAGTTTTGTTGTTGTTGTGGTTTTTACAGTAGTATTTAACCAGGACAGACTTCATAATAATGTCTTATTTGGGTTTCATCCTTGCAAAGTCTTACGAAGACTTGCAAACATCCATCCTTATGGGAGTTATATAAACTTAGAGACAAAAAGCATGTTTAATGTTCATGTTGTTCAACATCTTACAGATGATGAAAATGACAGCAAGACAAATGAGGTGACTTAAGCAAATTCCCTTGTCATTTGGTAAGCACCAGGGCTGGAGCAACAACATAGATTCTCGGGTCTGGCAGATCTATTTTCATTCACTTCAAAGTTTATCAAATGATTTATTTAATACATACACACACACACACACACACACACACACACACATATTCTAAGACTTCAATACTTTTGTACATCTGATAACTTCTTGAGAAAACATGCAGATTTTTAAATACCTTTTTAAATAAAGAGACTGAGTTGGTAAAATTAGATCAACCAAGATGAAAAGATAGTGTTCACAGTGCTTTATTGTAGAATCATTCAATTTATATTGACAATTTGGTAATTTTGGGCCAATTACATTAAAGTTAATAAGCAACTTGATGATTAATAATGCAATAATTTATGTTGGATTTTAAGAAATAAATGTATCATAAATGGGGCAGCAGCAAATTATCTGTATGGAGGCAAACATGTATTTTTGGTGTAAAAAACAGAACTATGTTAAGTAAAAGGTCATCAGAAGACAGATGAGAATAGGCTTGGGGCCTCTCAGGCTAAAAGAATCACAAGTGCAAAGGCAATTACAAGTCAACTAATCTGATATATTCAGAAAATCATAAGGAATTTAACATTGCCATTTCATATAATTTAAATGAGGAAGATGGCAAGGTGAGGAAAGAATGAACAGTGATTTGAGTATTAAGTAACCTGTAAATGTTTTTAAGCAGATTATATACATATATATAGTTGATCTTAGAGAGATCACCTCAGTGGTTAGGTGGAGAAATGGGTATGAAAAAGGGAAGCCTGGAGGAAGGGTGCCCAATTAGGTGGCCATCAGCAGACTACACTTAAGAGGTAATTGAAGTGAGATAGTAACAATTGGATAGAGAAATAGAAAATATCTGAAAAATAAGATTGTAGAAATTGCAAGAAGATGGTGACCAACTGCATGAATGGTTGGGATTAAGGAAAGGGATGACTCCAGGATAATGCCCGGACTTACGGTTTAAAAGTTTTGTTGGATGAGTAGTTCCAAAAACACCCATAAGGAATGTGAAAACAAAGAATATTTAGAAATAAAAGGGGTTCAGTTTCAGATATGGTGATTTTTATATGTCTATGTATATATCACGTGGCTATAATTTCTCTTTCCATTGTAAAGCCTTTTTCCAACTCTCATCCCCTGAAAAAGCCAATCAATTTATTCTTTCTACAAGCTCTGTTTCTCTGCATACTTCTATTTGTATCCATTAACAATTATCAAAATATATTCTAATTAAATATATATGTCAGTATGCCCTCCTGTATTACCAGTTATTGAAGGTTAGAGATGATATCTAACAGCAAGTAATATTTAGTCATTTGGCCAGGGGGTAAAGTAATTATATGAAATACTAGCACAGTAACTCTTTCCTGATTTGCCCTCCTACGACTTACACGGCTCCATCTAGAGTCCTCTCGCTTCAAAAGAGAAATCTTAGAAACACCTGAAAAACTACTGTTTCCCCATTTCCACATGGCCAGTATGCTCCCAGTACTTTTTGCCATCCACTCTACTTTCCTCCCAGTATCTTATTCTTCCTCACAGCTCCTACATAGCTATGTGTTCATAAAGTTCCACAAGATGACTCATCTGTTTATCTCTCAACAGACATCTTTGGCAGTTTTCTTTCCTGCTATCTCACAGTTACAGCAACTCCTGGGATTAAATATATTTGAACATGCAGATTATAGACTCTAGTATATCCCGCTTTAGGTTATCTTTGTTATATGAGTTTGATCCTATTTGTTTTTTTCACCAAAGTACAAGTGAATTTCTCACCCAGACAAGCTTTAGAATGTGTGTTAAAGTTGTATCATACATTCTTATCTCTCAAGCTCAAGACAGCTGTGGGAGACTTTTAAAATCCTTTTTCTAAAGAAAGTTTGAATTGTTATCTAACTAAATCTATATGCTTAACCACTTCTTCACTTTTGCTGAGACTGTGTGAACATGGGAAAAATTAGCAGGAACCACTTTTTACAGAGTAGCTAGGATATAAGGAGGTAGGAAGCTTTGGCCATGAATCCACAGATTCAGAATTTATCCAGGATCCATTAATTCACATATACATTGAACTCTTTCATTGTTATTATTCACTCTAGTCACTGTTCATTTGGATTTTCTCTCTTTACTCAATCCATTTGTACTGATGACCTGACCTACCAGCCATTACTTTGTATTTCAATGAATAATGCTATCTCTCATAACAGATGACCCAAAATCTCACATTTTATAATAATCTCATGTACCAGCATCATCATAATAATTATTTCCAGTTTACTTTAAAAAAAGTTTACCATTTTTCTTCATCTGTTCGGGCTGCTATAACAAAATACCATGTTCTGAGTGGTGAACAACTGGTCTAGAGACTGGTCGTAAACAACTGAAACTTATTTCTCACGGTTCTGGAGGCTAAGAAGTGTAAGATATATGTGTCAGCAGATACAATGTCTGGTAAGGCAGAGTTACTCATGAATAGCTCTTCTCACTGTAACTTCACTTGAAGGAAGGGGTGCAGAATCTCATTGGAGGCTCTATCCTCATTACTTAATCACCTCCCAAATACCACATCTGCAAATACCATCACATTAAGAAATAGGTTTCAACATATGAATTTGGTGGGGGGGGGACACAAACATTCAATTCAGAGCATCATTCATTCAACCATTTCCAACCACTCTTTACTTCTTGCCCAACTCTCATCTTCACCTCTGGTAGGTTACAGATTTCTTTCTAACTTTCATCTATTATTTAGTTCCAAAGGTGAATATGCAGATGTATTTTAAGATTTTCTACTTATTCTTTGTTACTTATTATTATTAAATGCTTAACATTAACTAAATGTTTGACAAAACTGAAATGAATGAAGAGGTTCAAATTGCCCCACCAGCTGGGCTGGTTGGAGCTTGATTCTGAAACGGGGCTCTTTTTTTGCCACATGCCTCAAGGGTGTCACCTTTCACCCCTTTTATAGATGTTTTCTCTGTGTTTTTTATATCTCTGGACACAAGTTTCAATTGCTAAATCCTCCCTTTATGTGGCAGGAGATTCATGACCTGTTGCTGAATTCATCTCTCTTGACTAAGATTCTACTCTCTCATCCGATCTAAATGACTGCTTAGATTCCCTCCAATGGCAAATGATCACAAGTGCATGGTTATAATTCATCAACCTGCCAGACTCTGTTACTTACCTGTGAACTTTCCTTTATATATATGAAATCTTGGCATATCTTTATGCTTATTTCATTTTGCTCATCTGGTGATTATGCTTAACCTGCCATCCAGACCTTTTCTAGCTTCCAGTACTTGAATGTTTTGTATTTGCCTGTTCTACCAGCTATCACTGCCTCAAGCTTTTTTTACCTCCTCCCCATGCCATGTCTTGTCTCAATCTACACCAAATCCTACTTCTAACAACATGCACCTCCTACTTTTCCATGTTGAAAGTCATATTTTCAAGTAAAGCTTCAAAACTAAGCAGCAATAAGTAATCCCAGAAGAAGATTATAGATAATAATTTGGGGATACTGTTTTGTTTTATTTTGCTTTGGACACAATGAGTCAGAGTTCAATCTTTAACTTTTCTATCACCTCAGCTTCTATAATGTTAAGTAGCACACAGAGAAACACACACACGCGCACACACATGTTATACCCACAAATTTTGCTTCAAAGTGGAGGCAAGAAATATGTTTAAATTAAGTCATGGAGGTGAATTTTTCAAAACAAGTGGTCAATTTTCAGTGTCAAAAATGCATTCTCTTTTCTCTGAGCGGTGCTGACCCGTACAAGATGGATATTAACCCATAAGAGCTCTGAAATTTGAACAAAACTCAAACATTATTGGTAAGCCTTATGAAAGATTTCTCATTTTATAAGAGGATTAAACAATGAGGAGAAACATACACACATGTGTACACATGCGTGCACACACACACAAATAGGCTGATTTGGAGATAATATTTCATTGCATTTTTATTTTGTTTTACTGCCTTTTTTTCTACTTGAATATTATTATCTATAAACAAACTTTAAAGTGATTATTTGCTTATTATGTAGGAGTTCATTTTTTAATGAAGTGTGAATTTGGCTAAACCATATGACTGTAATGCCTTTATTTCCTTATCTGCAAAATTAGGTAGTAATTTAGGTCTTCTCTTTGCATGCAAAGAATATCTGAATTGTTTTATTTTGATAGCTGTTCAGTCAGTTGGAGACTTAGAATTTTATTTTTATTTCTCATATATAATAAAAAAGTGTTGTGTTCAGGATTTTTAGAACAAGGTATTTTTATGCAAAGTTCACAAAAAAGTGTGATTCCTTTGGTTAATTTTTAAAAATGAACTATAGATCTATTCAAAATGAAGACTGTTATGTTATTTTTTGAGTTATCAAACTCTCTTCATCTCTGTATATATTTATGTCAGTAAAATAAACTTATATTTCACTTGAAATACTGTTCTAGATCCAACTAATCCCAACTTGAAAAATAATTACCAAGACACTCATAATCAATTATCCAATATCTAGTATCTAAATAAGCTGCAATACATGAAATTTTAGCCAAATAAATAAATAAACATCAGTAATATATTAATTTAATCCACTATTTTTTGTTTGGCCCGTCATATTAGCTAACAATAGCTATTTAATTATGACAAATCACATAAGTCATCCATCAGATAAACTGATTAATAACGATTACTGGTCTCAATTAATCTAAAAAGAAATATGTTTTAGGTCACAAGGATGCCTTGGGAATGCCAATCAAGCAAGGAACGAGTACATACATGTTTATTCCAGTTGTAGTTGCTTAATGGATACATTAATACTTAAAGAACCACTGTAGAAAATAAACTGTGGAAAAACGTCATCATAAAAATTAAATGTTTTATTTCTAAATATGTGCTCTTTTCATTATTGAAACTGACAACCAGCCTGGAAGCAATTAATTTTTTCAACCACATTTAACCATATCTTTAGCAGTCATAGAATAAACTGCTGTAATAATTATTCAATCACTTAAAACATTTTTTTAAAAAATAACATTTCATAATATACCTGATCTAAACTAGTATTAATATGTTGCATCTATAATATTCAAAATCCAGATAAATAGATGTTTCAGACGGAAAATAAATCCTTCATTATCAGCATTAAGGTAGACCGAATTTAGTTAAATTAAGGAAAAATTAGGTCTTAGGGAAGCAAAGAGATTATAGATTATCTTAAATTAGATTTGAAACAAGACACAAGGAAAGCAGCCATTCTCTTCTATTACATTGTTTGTTAATATTAATCAATAACAGCAATATTATTATTGACACAATCATTTACATATGAAGTCTATGATTTCATGGACTTCATAACAACCTTGTCAAATAACTATGAAATATCATGATGATGGTTATTACCTTTATTTCATAAAGCACAATTAAGATAATTTAAGGCATTTTCTCCAAAGTGCAACAATTTTCAACAACTTGTAAGTAGTAAAGTCAGTGTATGTACCTTTTACAAGCCCTATGTGCTGCCTTCTATAAATACCATAGTAGAAGTGCGTATAAAGGGAGTTTGTCTATCTGAGGAAAATACCCGGAAACTATGTTATGTGACAAAAAAAAACTAAGCATTGAAGTATTGGATGAGTCCTAATTTTAACAGTATTACTGTGGTAAGTTCAATTTGTTTCCTCTCCTTCATCCCCAACTTAGTTATATTTACTCAAGTATGCAGAAAACACTTATTGAGTACATGCTAAGTGTTTAGCATAGGTCCTGGCATATTTATCTATCTAACTTAAGATCAGTTTAATTTCAAACAAATTTAAAATATACATTGTGCACAGGTGGTTTTCACCATTTTTATATATTTAATACTAAAAAGGGACTAAATAACTGGGGAATGTAACACCATAGTAATTAGCAATATTGAGCTTGCATTGGTACTTAATGTTAGGCATTGAAATATTAATAATGACATTATTTTACATATAATAAAGTATAGATTATAATCATAAACATATCTTTTATTTATTAAAATATATATAAATGACAACTAAAATGAGTGATTAAAGTATAAGTCTCAAATCATCAAAGATTATTGAGCCAGCTTGAAGGAACATCTAAGAAAAATGTTAGTCACAGAAGCATCTGTAGCTGTTCTTCCCAAAAAGTTTCTCAGGATGTTTAGTATTTATATATTTTTCTTTTGAAAAGTGGGGACAGCAGTGAGACAAATGATTGCATGCTAGTGAGACTTTAGTTAATGCCCAGTAAATCTATGTTTTAAACATAAGGTGAGGATTTGAAGAAAAAGGGAAGAGACAAAGGAGAAGTCTTGAGATGGGTTAAGAGAATAATTAATCTAATTTTGTCTTTGTTCTGCACCTGGGAAGATAAGCTAGCATTTTTTTAAAAGCACTGGTTTCTTTTTAGCCCTTACGGAAGAAGACCTCATGACAATCTCCCAACACAGCCTGACTGTGAATTCAGCTTCCAAGGTTTCCCTGGGGTTCCCTGAGCTTTGAGGGGGTCTGTTCAGTCAGCTGGAGACTTAGAATTTTATTTTTATTTCTCATATATAATCAAATATACTTAATAGCATAGATTCTGTTTGCATATTTAATTTTGGGCATAATTACTGTGAAACTGTTTATAGTAACAGGACATATTTTACATAATATTTGGCTTACAAAATAAGATCATAAAGAGAACTTATTTGGAGAAATATTCTTGGGAAATTATTTAGTTTTTCCAAAGTCATTCCTTAATCCTATGAAGCACTTATAGTATGATCTTAGTTTCTGAGATGTTCTCTTTTTCAGACTTTATCGTACCTAATGCTGAGACATTCTTCTGTTTTCAGTGCCTTTGTGTAAAATTTGAGTACCTCATAGCTAGCTTCATTTTAGTCAACTTTATGATATCTTGCACTTTTGAATCATTAGAAACTTTTCTTTGCACATTATTTGAGTGGATTTTTAAAATTACAAATTAATAAAAACTGTGTGTTTGGCACTGTTCTAGGCTCAGTGGTGAAAAACACAGTGTTCTTCAAACAAGTTGAACATATATTGTATTTGGGAAAACAAATAAATGAATGAATGAATTAACTGACTCATCAGTTTATAAGACAAATTTAAATTATTGTAATTGCTACATAAACATATTATGGTAATACAACTGAAATTGATGAGCAATGAGGAGGATTGCTGTTTGGGCTGCAGGCGTAAGGGAAAATCTGTTGAGTTTATAGTAAAATGATGGGTTGAAGCAATTCCTTTGAGGATCTTAGGGTATAGCATTCTAAATGTAGAGACTGGCTAGTACAAAAGGCTTTAGATGGGAGTATGGCTGCTCTGCATGCTGAAAAGAATGAAGACAAGTGTAAGTGAGCATGCAGAAAAGGAGGTTTGGGAAATCAGGTTAGAGAGATTATGTAGAATTTGGTTGGCATAGTAAGAAATTTTTATTTTGTGGTGGTTAAAATATAAAAGTTTGAGGTAGGTGGAGCAAGACGACCAAATAGAAGCCTCCAGCAATCATCCCCCACTCAAGAACACCAAACTGAAGAACTATTCACATAAAAAAATCACCTTCATAGTAACAAAAAAAAAAAAAATCAGGTAGGTGAGTGATCACAGTACCTGGTTTTGACATCATATTAAGGCAAAAAGGCACTGAAGAGGGCAAGAAAGAGAGTCTTGAATAGTTTATACCACCCCTACTTCATTCCTCAGAAGTGGCCACATAGTAGAGAGTGAGAATCTGTGTTTGAGAGAGAGAGAGAGTGCAGTGATTATGGGACTTTGCATTGGAACTCAGTACTACCCTGTCATAGTGAAAAGCAACAGTGGATCAGAAATCAGATGGCGCCCACGAAGGGAACATTTAAACCGGCTGTAACCAGAGGAGAATCACCCATCCCAGTGGTCAGAACCTGAGTTCTGGCAAGCCACACTCCCATGGGCTAAAGTGATCTGGGGTCCAAAATAAATGTGAAAGACAGTCTAGACTATGAGGACTGCAATTTTTAGTGCTATGCAGGGCTCAGAGCCAGTGGATTTGGGTACATGCAACACAGTGAGACAACAGCTGAGGTGACTACAGGAGTGATTGCATCACCTCTCTCCCAACTCCAGACAGTGCAGCTTGCGGCTCCAGGAGAAACTCCTTCTGCTTGAGGAGAGTAGAGGAGAAAGTAAAGAAGACTTTGTCTTCCAACTTAGATACCTGCTCAGCAATAGTAGAATAAGGCACCAGACAGAGTCCCAGGGACACATCCTGGACTAGAAGGGAACATGCTACCTTGAAGGAAAAGACCTATTCCTGGCAAGACTCATTACCTACTGACTAAGGAGCCCTTGGGCCCTGAATAATCAGCAGCGGTACCCAGGGACTACTTGCCATGAACCCTGGGAGAGACTCAGAGATGTGCTGGCTTCAGGTGTGACCAACACATTCCCAGATGTGGTGGTTATGGGGGAGACTTCTGCTTGAGAAAAGGAGAGGGAAGAATAAAGGAAACTTTATCTTCATGATTGTTAATATTGAGTGTCAACTTCATTGGATTGAAGGATGCAAAGTATTGTTCCTGGGTATGTCTGTGAGAGTGTTGCCAAAGGAGACTAACACTTGATTCAGTGGACTAGAGGAGGCAGACCCATCCTCAATCTGGGTGATCATCAGCTAATCAGCTGCCAGTGTGGCTAGGACAAAGCAGGTAGAAGAACACGGAAGGATTAGAGTTGCTGAGTCTTCCAGCCTTCGTCTTTTTCCTGTGCCGGATGTTTCCTGCCTCAAACATCAGACTCCAAGTTCTTCAAGTTTTTGACTCTTGGACTTACACCAGTGATTTGCCAGGGGCTCTCGGGTCTTCAGCCACAGACTGATGGCTGCACTATTGGCTTCCCTACTTTTGAGGTTTTGCAACTCGAACTGGCTTCCTTGCTCCTCAACTTGCAGACTGCCTATTGTGGGACATCACCTTGTGATCGTTTGAGTCAACACTCCTTAATAAACTCCCCTTTATATATACATTGATAACTATTAGTTCTGTCCCTTTAGAGGACCCTGACTAATACAGTTTTGGAGTTTAGGTGCCAGCTTGACCACAGTTGGGTAGAGAACTGAGCAGGTTCCTGGGGTACACAATTCCAGGTCTTGGCTTCTGAGTGGCATTTCTGGATCTGCCTTGGGCCAAAGGGGAGCGACCTAGGCCTGTCTGCATTCACCACAAGCTGACTGAAGAGCCCTTAGGCCTTGAGTGAACATTGATAGTAGCCAGGCAGTAGTCACCATGGGTCTGGGGCAGTAGTGGCCATGGGAAGGGACTCCTCTGCTTGAGGAAAGGGGAAGGAAGAGTGGAAAGTACTTTGTCTTGTGGCTTTGGTGTCAGTTCAGTCACAGTAGAATCGAGTACCAGATAGCTTCCTAGATTTCTAAGGTTACCAACCCCTGACTCTGGCTCCCAGATAGCATCTCTAGACCTGTCTGGGCCAGGGGTAACTGGCCGCCCTGAAGAGAAGGACACAAGCCTGGCTGGATTTGCCACCTGCTGATTGTAGGGCCCTTGGACCTTGAGTAAGCATAAGTGGTAGCCAGACAGTGGTCCACATGGGCCTTGGCTATGATCCAGTGCTGTGCTGGATTCAGGTCTGAATCAGCACAGCCCCAGTGCTGGTGGCCACGGGGGTGCTTGTGACACCCCTCCCCTAGCTCCAGGAAGCTCAGCACAGAGAGGCTCTGTTTGAATGGGGGAAAGTAAAGGAATAGAGCAAGAGTCTCTGCCTAGTAATCCAGGGTATACCCCTGGATCTCAGCCAAGATCACCAAGGTGGGACCTCTACAACTCTGCAAGAGCCACAGTGTTACTGGGCCTGGGGTGCCCCCAATACAAATATGGCTGCAGTGACCAAAGACTTAGATTACAACTCTCAAGTCCCTTCATATACCTGGAAAGTAATATGTCCCATTGATCAGTCTGTCTATTTTTGTACCAGTACCATGTTGTTTTGGTTGCTATAGCCTTGTAAAAAACTTTGAAGTCAGGTAATGTGATACCTCCAGCTTTATTCTTTTTGCTTAAGATTGCTTTGACTATCCAGGCTCTTTTTTGGTTCCATATAAACTTTAAAATATTTTTTTCTAATTTGTGAAGAAAGACATTGGAATTTTGATAGGGATTGCATTGAATCTGCAGAAAGCTTTAGGCAATATAGTTATTTTAACAACATTAATTTTTTCAATTCATGATGATGAGATGGTTTCAATTTGTGTCATCTTCAATTTCTTTCATCACCATTCTATAGTTTTCCTTTCAGAGATCTTTCAATTTCTTGATTAAATTTATTCCTAGGTACTTTTCTGATAAGTATTGTAAATAGGATTGTCTTTTCAAGTTATTTCTTGGTTGAATTACTATTTGTTCATAGAAATGCTGTGGCTTTTGTATGTTAATTTTGTATTCTGCATCTTTTTGGAATTCATTAATCAAATCTAGGAAATTTTTGGTGAAGTCTCTAGGTTTTTCTAAATATAAGATTATATCACCAGCAAGGAGTGAAATTTTGACATCCTCTTTTGCAATTTGGATAGCTTTTATTCTTTTCTCTTGCTTGATTGCTCTGGCTAGGAATTCCAGTACCACACTGAATAGAAGTGGTTAAAGTGGATATCTTTGCCTTGTTCAAGTTCTTACAGAAAAGGCTTTCAAATTTTCCCCATTCGGTATGATGTTAGCTGCGGGTCTGTAATATATGGCATTTATTATTTTGAGGTATGTTACTTCTAAACCTAGTTTGTTGAGAGGCTTTATCATGAAGGATGCTGAATTTTAACAAGTGCTTTTTCTGCATCTATTGAAATAATCACATGGTTTTTGTCCTTCATTCTGTTGATGTGAGGTATCATGTTTATTTCTTTGCATATGTTACACCATTCTTGCATCCCTATTGAAGCTGCTACTTGACTGTTGTGTATTATCATTTTGATGTGGATTTTGCTAGTATTAGATTTGCTAGTATATTGGTTTGCAGTATTTTGTTGAGAATTTTTGCCAGTGTGTTCACCAGGGACATTGGTCTGTAGTTTTTTTTTTGTTTGTTTGTTTGTTTTTTTTTTTTTGGTTGTATTCTTGTCTGGTTCTGGCCTCATAGACTTGGGGAGAATTCCCTAGTCTTCAATTTGTTGAAATAGTTTTAGTAGACGTGATATTATTCTTCTATTATTCTTCTTTGTACATTTGGTATGGCTGTGAATCCGTCTGGTCCTCAGCTTTTCGTTGTTGAGAGACTTTTTGTTACTGATTCAATCTTGCTAGTCATTATTGGTCTCTTCCAGTTTTCTGTTTATTTCTGATTCAATCTTTGGCAGTTACGTGTTTCAAGAAATTTATCCATTTCCTCTAGGGTTTTGTTTGTCAGTATACATTTGTTCATAATAGTCTTTTATGTTTTTTTGTATTTCTGTGGTGTCAGTTGTAATGTGTCCTTTTTAATTTCTGATTTTGTTTATTAAGATCCTCTCACTGGGCTTGGTGGCTCACACCTGTAATCTCATCACTTTGGGAGGCTGAGGTGGGCAGATCACCTGAGGTCAGGAGCTCTTCTTTTCCTGATTACTCTAGTTTGTGGTTTATCAATTTTGGTTATCCTTTTGAAGAACCAACTTTTCATTTATTTGATTCTTTATATTTTTTAGTCTTTATTTTATTTAGTTGCACTCTGATGTTTACTATTTATTCTGCTAACATGAGTTTTGATTTGTTATTGATTTTCTAGTTCTTTAATGTGCATTGTTGGTTGTTAATTTGTATTTTTTCTACTGTTGTAATGTAGACATTTATTGCTCAAAGCTGCTCTCTTAGCACTGATTTTGCTGTATCCCATAGGATGGGATGCTGTATTTTCATTTTCATTTATTTCAAGCATTTTTTATTTCCACCCCAATTTTATCATTAACCCAATGATCATTCAATAGCATGTCATTTAATTTCCATGTATTTGATATTTTTCAGAGGTCCTTTTGGTACTAATTTATAGTTTTATTCATCTGAGAAGACATTTAATATAATTTTGATATTTTAAAATTTGTTCAAACTATTTTGTGGCCTATCATATGATCTGTCCTAGAGAGTGCTTTATGTGCTGATGAAAAGAGTGTAAATTCTGCAATTGTTAGATAGAATGTTTTATAGATTTCTGTTCAGTCTAATTTATCTAATGTTGAGTTTCAACATAAGGCTTATTTGTTGATCTTCTGTCTAGGTGATCTGTCTAATTCTGAGCGTGGTGTGTTAAAGTCCTCCATTATATTTATTTTGTAGCCTATGGCTCTCTTTAGATCTAGTAAAATTTGCTTAATGAATCTGTATGCTCTAGTGCTAGGTGCATATATGTTTTAAAGTTTTTATATCCTCTCACTGGATTGACTTTTTTTTATCATTATGTAATGACCTTATTTCTCCCTTTATGCTGTTTTTGACTTAAAATATGATTTATCTAAGTGTAGCTGCTCCTCACTTTCGGTATCCATTTGTGTGGAATATCTTTTCCTAGCCCTTTCCTGTCAGTCTATATATGCCTTCATTAATAGAGTGAGATTTTTGTTAGCAGCATATAGTTGGATTATGTTTTTTTTAAAATCTAGTTTGTCATTCAATATCTTTTAAGTGGATAATTTAATCCATTTACGTTGAAGGTTATCATTGGTATGTGAAGTTTTGTTCCAATCATATTGTTAATTGTCTTCCAATTGTTTGATATATTTGAGTTCCTTTATTCTTCTCTTATTGTTTGTTTTTGTGGTTTGGTGGATTTCTATAAGTGAAATTTGAGTCTTTTTGCTTCCTTCTTTATGTGATTGTTTTACCAGTGAGTTTTATATTTTCATATATTTTCATCATGGTGGATATTATCCTTCTGTTTACAAGTTTAGGACTCCCTTATGCATTTCTTGTATGACCTGTCAGGTTGCAATGAATCCCTTCAGCATTTGGTTTTCTAGGATATGAAAGACTTGATTTCTCCTTAATTTATCATGAATAACTTAGCTGGATATAGTATTCTTGGTTGGCAGATATATATATAATTTATTCATTTTTGTACTTTGAATATATCATCCCATTCTCTTCTGGCCTGTAAGGTTGCTACTGAGACATCTTGCTCTTAGTCTGATAGGTTTTCCTTCTACCCCAGGAAAACTGCTCAGTTGAGGGGCAGTAGCAGCTGCACTGATATCCTGCAACTGGAGAGGGAGAGGCTGGTCTCTGTGGCCACAGCCTTGGCTAGTGGGTGGGGAGCATACATCCCTCTAACACTCCAGTCAAGGAAGGGCTCATTCCCCAGCCCTGGTGGCAGTAGCCTGCACCTAGCTTGAACACCATCCCTGGCTGCAAAAGCCCTGCCTCACTCATGACTAAGTTCCAGCAGCAACTTGTGCATTGTCAGTTGTCTCAGCATTGCTTGCTTCTCAGCACTGACAGCTGTTACCCATGGCTGTCTCATATTTCAGCCCTAGCTGTGGGAATAATCTCAGCTTGCACCACAGTTGCAGCAGCAAAAGCACTGATTTCTTTTAAGCCTCAGTCCCCGCTATAATAGTCCCCAAGATAGCATAGAGTCTGCCAAGGGTTGGGTATGAAAAGAGAGCCTTGTCTTGGCCACTTAGATCTCAAAAAGTGTGTAGTATACAGTGTGAGCTCTGTCTCTGGAGCAGTTCCATCTTTTGGTCTCCTGGGATCACCTTATGTTAGTTTCAGGGGTTGAGAGGTTCTCACTCTGCTAGGATTGCACAATTCCATGCTGAGGATTGGGCTACTGGAACTCACTAACTTACCCTTTCCACATGTTAGGAAGTCACTTCCAGCCAATCCCACCCAAGTGGGCCACCTCATTTCCTTCTCCTTCCTTGCTTTTGGTGTTTCCTTTCACTTTTCTATTGAATTCCAGTATTCTCTCTTCAATAATATATTTGGAATGTGATTGTCTATATACTACTTTAGTTATTCTAAGTGAAAGATATGAGCATAAAGTACTTCTAGTCAGCCATCTTGAAGCACTTTATTATCAGAAGATTTTTGGAGCCAAAAGGGGGAACTGGTTTTAAAAGGATCACTTTGTCTGAAATGTAAGAGAACAAGTGAGGTAAGAGGTAAAGTAAGTAGAAGACTCTTGCATTGATTAGGTGTGATATTATAGTGAAATGGGTAAGTGTTGCACCAGAATAAACAACATGATTTTAAACATACTTGGAAAAATAGAGCCAACCAGATATAATAATAGATTTATTGTATACAACGTGGCAAAAAGTAAAGTAGAGAAATATTCCCACGTTTAGGAAAGGAGTAACTCATCTGATATTGTCATTCACTGAGGTGCAAAGTCTTGGTTATGGATTAAGTGTTAAGGATAGAGACAAAAATTTCAGTTTGGAAAAGTTAACTCTGATTTATGTATTAGATCTTCTAGCAGAGGTGGTTTGTAAATAGTTAGATATAAATGAAGAGAGGCAAAGCTATAAATTTAAAATCAGTCCCCAACATATAGATGGTATTTAAAGGCATGTAGATGATGTGAATTAATGATAAGAAAATATTTTTAATGACTACTAAAACCATTGAGTGAAAAGTTCATAGATAAATATTATAATAGATAGATAAGACCTGCTGAAACTGCTGATCAATTTTGACCTCTTAAATAGGCAGATATGATGTATCTCTTGATTTGAAATACATGACAACAAAATATAAATGATGACAACCTGGGAATATTCATGTCTAAATATAGGACATGTATCTCATCATATCTCTAGTTCTAATTAAGTTTATATAATGCATTGGAGCTAAGAGCACAGTGGCACCATGGAGATGCAATTAGCCAAATAAAGAAGGTTAGAAATTCTACAGAACAAAGAACTGGTTCCCTTAAGAAACAAACTGGGAAAAAAACAGTGAGGTCTATTCTAAATTAAAAGACAATTTAAAACTATAGCAAATAAACCCTCAATGCATGGAACATCCTAGTGTCATGATTTAAACAAAGCAAACAAAAATATAATTATTGGAATTGGAAAATCAAAGATATTTTAACACTGAATGAATATTAAAAAACAATTGTATGTCAATTTTATGGTTAAACTTAAAACTCTGAATTATTTTTTTAAAGTAATATACCTAGTTTTAAATGGTTCAGCTTGGAATGGGTGGATAACAATAATCACAATTCATTCCAAATGAACTAAGATTGATCATATATTGGTTATTATGCAGCTAGGTTTTTAAAATTAAGTGTATTCATAGTGAACCTATTTTTGAAAAGTCTAAAGACAAACATATATATATACACAAAGAAACAAAGCAGTAAATATAATTTTAAAAAGAATGCCATGGGTGCAGCTCACCATCATGGCACATGTATACATATGTAACAAACCTGCACATTGTGCACATGTACCCTAAAACTTAAAGTATAATAATAATAATAATAATAATAATAATAAAGAATGCCATGGAAATAGAGAATAAAGTTGAAAAAAAAGCCTTGGAGGAGCTTCAACATTTGAGGATCCGACAGAAGAGGAGAACTAGCAAAGGACACTAAGAGGGACTTTTCAGGGATATTGGAAGAAAGCCAGATAAATATCACTGCCATGTCATAGCATCCACAATTTACATTGTATTATATAATATAATGAAGGGGGTAATCAGTAGTGTAAAATTCTACTGAGAGTCTTGATAGGTTAGAACCAACTCTTCAATACCAGCTTAAGAAAAATTACTGGTAATAGGTGTCCTTTCCAAGACCAATTTCAGTGTGTTATAAAAATAAAAATACAAATTTAGTGGCTTGGAAGAGAATGGAAGAAGACAAAGTCAAGGTAGCAATAATAGACAACTTTTGAAAGCATTTGAAAAATGAGGAGGCAACTGTATTGTTACAAGTATCAGGAATTTTTATTTTTTTAGCTCAGAGGATATCAAGTATGTTTAAAAATACACAGAATGTCACAATAGAATAGAAGGAACGTACAGATACAGGAAAGAAGCAGAAAATTAAAGAAAATATTTTCTCGAGATAGACTGAGTGAGGTTCTATCTATGAATGAAATCATGGTCCATAATAGGAGTAGACATACTTGTATATTCACAGAACAGAAAGGAAGGCAGCATATGTAGATACAGATTATATGGTGAGAATGAGAAAATCATTTGCATCAAATTTTGTCCCTGAAAACATAATTGATTGAGGTGTATACTAAACTCTTCAGGAGAATTGTTAAATCAAAAAATAAAAAAAATTTATGTGCAGCACAGTATAATTTTCTCTCAGTGTTCAATGCCTATTTGGAATTGGCAACCACAAATCTAAAGCAAACCAGTCAGTATGGTTGTTTCTCTCTATAAATGTTCAGCTGTTTGTTTATAAGCATTAATTATGCCCACAGGTTGGATCAAACAGATTTAGCATTTTTATAAACTGTTAATAGTAGTAGAAGACAGAGAAGAAAGTTAGGGTTGTTTGTAAAGATGTGGTTTACCATGGGGTGATGAATTAGCACTCTTAGGGAGTTTGGAAAACCACTCGCCTGGGAAGAGTAGCATAAGTGAACTGGAAGGATCAGAGATGGTGACTAGAAAGTGGGATGTCAGAAAGTACAATCTGAGGGATCAGAGAGATGTTGCTCCTGCTAAGGAAGATAAATTCAACCTAATAAACAGGTGAGTGGGTGCATATTTGAAGTTAGACTGAGGAAACATTTATTTGACCTAAGAAAACAAAGAAACTGAAAGACTTATGCTTTAAACATATCATTTACATAGACATTGATGTAACTAAAAAAGATGACAAAGTGGTGGTAAAAGAGAAAATATGTGGATTGAAGACGGTGACATGTTTTCAAAGACCTGATTCTTTTGAAGGAGGAAGGAGATTCAAATTTTTTTTAAAAGCCTAAAGGTAGAAATGAGCAAGTAACAGTGCATCTAATGTATTATACTTCTCTAGAACCTGGGGTAGTTGGAGAGAAACAACAAAATCAGCCTACACTTGAATGGACTCCAAAGAGACATTATGTGCTCAATGTCCAGCCATGTCCTACTGAGAATAAGAAGATAAAGGGCAAACCAAGTTTAGGGATTTTTGATCAAATAGTATGGGAGTTTGGTGAGGGAGGACTGAATTCGAGATAGCTTGTTGAAGGAGTCTGTTAAAGTGAGAAGTATAAATAGAAATAGCATGGGAGTTTGGCTCAACTAGAAGGAGACATATTGAACAATATGGAGATAACATCCCTGGAGATTTAAATCACCTGAAATGGTTTTATGTCATGGCAACTGCAACTGAACTAAGAATGGAAGGAAGGCATGATGGGATTGGGCCAACAATTTTCTAGGAAAAGAAAAAGAAGTAACTAAATATAGTTGACATGGCTTTTGATAAAAAAGTTTTCAGGAGGAAATGATCAAAGAGAAGCTTTGGGGAGCTCTACTGTTTTGCAGGGTTGTTTCTTTTTTTTTCAAGTTGAAAATGAGAGTAAAATTTGATTTCTATATTCTTCATGACATTATACCATTGATTTCACCAGATAAATTTTTTTTATCTGAGACATACGTAATTTCTCATCATCTATTTGTTACTTTTTCCCCCTTTTCTTATTCACCTGTGTTCATTGTGTTTCACAAAACTGAATCTTTCTTACCAATTGCTTTTCTTTATTTATCCTATTGTCTGCAAGGTTTTTTCACAGTGGACATTGTGATAAACACTGATATCTGTGTTTTTGATAAATAGGTTCAAATAAAGTATCACTCCTATGCTGTTGCCTCAGGAGAGCTGTGTGACACTCGGTTGCACTGAGAGACAAGTGTTGAGATGGTAGACCAGCGAATGTGATAGCTGTTATTCTAACCTTTTATTTTGTAATAGTTCCATGTGAAAGAGCTTACCCACATTTATGCTTTTGATATAAAAATAATATCTGTAAATATTCACACATTCACTTATATACCACATAATTCTAAAAATATCTTTAGGTGACTTCTAACTGCATTTACTGTACAACAGGATAAACATAAAATTTTGATCCAATTGTACATAGTTATTAAATCTGGCTAAATACTTCACTCCAAACTTTAAAACATACAAAACGAAGTGGTGAATGCATGCTCTATAGGATCCATAGCATAATAATTTTAATCAGTCTTTTCTAAATATATTTTTTCTCTCTAAACAAATACTGTCTATTCATATTGCAATTCAGAAGAAAACCAGGTCAGATAGTTGACAAGGTTATTCATAAAATACTTTCAAACGTTTGACAGCAGATAATATAAATGAATACATGAAATCATAGACTGCTTTGCTTCAATTTTTACTTTTTTAAAGTGAATTGTTTTATTTATTTCCTATTTTTAACAGCTCCTACAGCAACTCACATTTTTAAGGTACACAATAATATTTCCTGGATGAATTGTTTAGTTCAGTGAGCCAATTGTACTGGATTACCTTAAGGAATACGTTTTTAGCTTTGGAATAAACCTGGAGAAGTCATATATAGGTCAGCTGAACTCTTTTTGGAGGTATGCAGAAAGATAGATAGATAGATTAGATAGATAGATAGATAGATAGATAGATAGATAGATAGATAGATAGATAGATAGATAGATAGATAGATAGATGATAGAGATAATTAAAGTATCTAAACCTTTTTTGATCCATCCATTTTTATATAAATCCACTTTTCTGAGACAGGGCTTCTGAACAAGGTACGACATGTGTCCAGTTGACATGTCCTGGACACGCCTCAGCCTGAAATTTTTACTTTAGAATTAAACCAAAACTAAAATATCTGAGTTTCACGAACCAGTTAGATTTGCTAGCAATTCTTGTTAGATGACACAAATTGAAAGCTTATCTTCACTACCTGTAAAGCTATAACTGGTTTTATTCCTAATCACCTTATATAAATTTGACCCTTGACATATAATAATTTTGGTTTATTTTGCTAAAGCCACCTATGCATTTTTCTTGACTTGTCACTACCAAGAAATTACACAGTATCTGTTAGCGTCTCTGTCTAAATTTTTTTGATCAGTAGGGCACATCTTTGTTAATAGCTTATCTCTAAAATCAAGTACTTCTCGCTCTTTCCCTTTCTCTCCCTTTTTCTCTCTCAATAGAATCAGGGCATTCAGCATATTAGAACAATTTTTCACCCCTAAGGCTGAATTTAAAATCATGTTTCTCCTTGAATCCTTCCCTAACATCTTACTGATACTTTAACCGATTTGTCTTTATGCTTTTAAAATAGATTTATTATATCCTTCTAGGCACATATTTCTTTTTATTCTTTTAATACAAGTTAAGTCATCCAAAGTTAATGTCCACATCATAATCATCTTTTACTGTGTGCATATCAGGAAATAAGTTGAAATGTTTTATTAATATTCTTACTCTCAATTAATCACATTAAATCACGCACTACTAAAAGCGGATGTTACCTTTTATTTAACTAATAATTCTAGAAGAAAAAAATATTTGAGTCAGTGGTGAAATCTGAGAAACTTAGACAAGTAGTGAGGGAGTTATTTTAAGGTGACTGTGATTATTAGAGAGCCATTTTCCTGTAACAATTTTATATAAATTGTTTCCTTTGGTTACTCACTCACAAACCCAATCCAGGTGCTACTACTTTATCTCATTGGACTGTGTCTAAGGGTGTCCTTTAACTTGGCTTTCTTGTCAAATTCCTTAGGATTTCCACACAATATTTTATCTCAACTGCTCCCAATTACCTATTTCACTCTTACCTTCCATTACTATTTTTATACATGATGTTTTGATATGAGAAATTTAAACTTTCAGCACCTCAACCGCAAAACAATTATAAAATAATGAAGGGTTGTCAGAGTATTATGATCAATATAAAAGATTATTAGTGACATAACAAATTAGAAATCAGAATGCCCAATGCATGACCATTGCTGAAGGCCATCTATGCATAGTGTAACTTTTATCAGGTAGTGAGAGAGGCTATATTGACTAAATGGGTACTCAAGTTTCCTGATATCTGAAGGGCCATCATTAAAATTAGACTTAAGGGAGTCAAGTAATCAATGAAAAAAAGTGGTGGCAGGAAAGAAGAAATAAATGTGAGGGAATTAGTTATATGGCTGTTGCATCTCTGTCACTGTAATGTTCTGGAAACTACATTATGTCCTCTAAATTACATTAATAAAATGCTCAGCAGTCAAAGGAGCTGATTTCTATTTGAAAAGGGGTATTGGGAATAGAACACATACCAGGAAATAATTGTGCATTATGTTTTCTTTTACACACATCAGTTTAGGAGTGTAAATTGCTATTCTGCACTCAAAGGTCTTAAGAGTTTAAATTATCAAAAGATTTATACTATAATCTCTTGAAGATCTAAACTAAGTAAGCTTTGATTTAAGAGCATTAAGTAGGACTAAAAGAAATAAAAACACTGACAAAAGTAAATGCCTATATAATGTCAATAACTGTCAAAACAATCATCTATAGATTATGTTTTTCCTCTAGATTTTAGCCAAACTTTTGTCTTTTAATACCTTTTATATAACACATCATAACTATGAGTTTGATTATAAACTTAATTAGAAATTTAATATTTTAACATATTTGAAAACATAACATAAAGTATGAGTCAAAACTCAGAGATATGAGCTGGGTGCATTTGCTCACGCCTGCAATCCTAGCACTTTGGGAGGCCCAGGCAGGCAGATCACCTGAGATCAGGAGTTCCAGATCAGCCAGGCCAACATGGCGAAACCCCGTCTCAACTAGAAATACAAAAATTAGCCGGGCTTGGTGGCACATGCCCGTAATCCCAGCTACTCAGGAGGCTGAGGCAGGAGAATTGCTTGAACCTGAGAGGGTTCTTTTTAAAATCTGATAACAATACAGCTTTTAAGTGGCTAAGGGATAGGTAGCATCTGCAGCGTGAATACAATGGACGAAGGGCTATTTCGTGACCTGGGTAGGTCTGATTGAACAGGACTGACTGAGATTTTATCGCGTTACTCATTATGTTGCACACAATTTAAAAACTTTGTTTTAAATTGTTTATTTCTGGGATTTTCCATTTAACATTTTCAGACCACGATTAACCAGGGGTAACAGAAACTGCAGAAAGTGAAGCCGTGAATAAGGGGGGACTACTGCAATGCAAAAAAAGGTGTTTTCAGACAGTAAAAGCTTACTGATAAGTATTCTAAGATATTTACTTAAATTATCATATGCTATGTCAGACATATAAAAATAATTACTGACATGTTTCCTTCTATATCATATATTGAAACACACTAAAAATTGCATTAAATAAGTGTTCATCATTCTAAGCTATCATACTTCTTAAGGCCTGAATGTTTGTGTTTCCCCCAAATTCATACTTTGAAATCCCAGTCCTCAAGGTGATGATATTAGGAGGTGGAACTTTTAAGAGGTGATTAGATCATGAAGGTGGAGCCCATATGAATGGAATTAGTGCCCTTATAAGAGGCCTGAGGGAGCTTGTTTGCCCTTTCCACCATGTGAGGTCCCAGGGAGAAGCTACCACGTGTGAGGAACAGACCCTCACCAGACAGCAAATCTGCCAGTGCCTTGTTCGTGGATTTCCCAGCTTTCAGAACTATGAGAAATAAATTTCTGTTGTTTATAAACTACCCAGTTTATAGTATTTTTATAGTATCTCAAATGTACTAAAACACTTTTTTTATTTCTTTTTCCTTTTACTTTTGACCTTCTTGATTTTCAACTTATACTTTACAGTGTATTTTGCTATAGTCAGTATGTTATATTTGCTATAACCAGTTGATGATAGTGTATCTTAATTACATCATCAGTAGTGTACAAAACTTTACCTGTTAATAATATTATTAGTGGAACCAATTCTATCTTGGATTTTCTGGCAGGACATTCAATATTTAGTGGGGTTTAAGAGTAATCTTTTCTGGAGCAGAATATATGGTGATATAAACTGAGATATTAAAAAGAAGAGACATGATTAAACCAATTTAGATAATATGCTTAATTATATACATAGAATATAAAAACAAATGAACATCTACAGCAAAAAATAATATTTTGATGAAGACTGGAAAGTTGCTAACACAACCTATAAAATATCATTAACTGGTTTAAAGCAAGTGAGAAGAAAATCAATTAGAAACTGGAAAGTGATCACTTAGTAGTTACCATCCTGACAAAGAGCAACAAGAAAATAAAATAATAATTTTTTTTTTCTGAAGTTCTCTCAGTGGTGCTCTGGTTTTATGCATTAAGCTACTTTTCTCTGTCCTAATAATATAATTTTAAAATATGCACATATAAATAAATATATGGTAGACATACTCAAAAAGAAGGAAAATTTCTCCATGGAGCAAAAGCATATAAGAGGAGTCAGGGTGAAACTACAGACTTAGTGGACTTTGGAGCTGAAATGCAAGGTGAAGTATTTAATTTATATTTTGCTGTAACCCAGGAATTCTAATGTGTACTGAGCAGAATGTAGAACTTAAGTGTGAAAGGTGCTCTACTGTGAGTGGAGAGGCATTTCAAAGCCTTTAACCAACACTCCCTCCTCAAAGAGCTGCCTCCGAAGATAGAAGGGACTTAGTATAGCTCACTAACCAGGACTGGAACAAATCAGAACTTGAATTTACGATATCTCCACAACCAGACAATTCCTTTGAAAATGACTGCCATTCTTCTACTCAAAATTTCTGCATGGCCTTCCAAACATATTTAGATCAACGTCTACATTATTTAACAGGGTCCCCATAAGACCCTAGTTTACCTGAAACCTGGATAGCTCTAATTAGTCATGTTCTTTTGCAAATATTCTGGACTCTCTTTTTGTTAAAAAAAGATGCCTATTTTTTTTCCCAAGGAATTATAAGTGATATTCCCACAGGTTATAATATAGCTGTAGCATCATTTCACTCAGTTCTCTGCTCAAATATCACCGTCTTCAAACAGATTTTCCTTGACAACTCTATTGAGAAAAGTATCCCTGTTTCCCTAATACCTTATCCTTACACTGATTAATTTTCCTCTGTAGCACTTTTTTTCTTTTTTACTACAGAATATCATATTGTGCATTTAACCTTTTCTTTTTTCGGTCTCTTCCATTAGAATATAAATTCTATAAACTCAGGCACTATTTATGTTTCATTCACTATTCAATACCAGGTCCCCAAAAGACTATAAACAATAGCAAATAAGCAACAAAACAAAAAAACAACTAAAACCACTCAGATTCTGTTTAACAAAGTAATGAAGAAAGAAGTTTCTTCAGTTTAATATGTGGGGCAGAATAGTAACTTGGGCTAATTTTAATTGAAGAGCTGTATCAAGTATCTGGATCCTCATTAAGTAAGGAAATTCTTTTTAACATTCATTCAGCTTTACTTGACAGTACTATATTTTTTAAGTTCCTCTAAGTTGAAAGTTTCACACATTTAGAAACCATCTTAGTTCATGAGGAGATTTAGGTTATTTGTGGTGACAGCCAGCCTCTCTAATTCCATTCACTCTGTTACCAGCCCATGAGTTGAGCATACATTGTCTTTTGCCCGAATCAATATCTTGTCTATTCAGCTCCCCAAAATGAGCTTTCATTAGCCAGGTAGTTTTAGATAGATGGCTTGTAACTTTTATTACCTTTAGTATAGCCTGCTAGGATGTATTGGGAATTTTGTATAGCAGATACAGGCATAAATCAGACTAGGTCACCTTGGGATTAAAAAATCAATGAAGAGGAAAATAACAGTTGAGTACTTCTGAGTTTAGTACTCATTATCAAAGCTGTATGTATGTAACTGGAGACAAAAGCAAACACATGGTAAACATCCTAAAGCACAGTCTTGGGGTGCCAAGCTGTGAACTACATTGTGAGAACACTTTCTGGGTTTGTTTCACTTAGAATGAGACTCTTTATAGTACTTCTGCATCCTTGAAGTTTGTATATGATCTTGATGCTCGGTTCTACACTTGATGGACTAAGTTACAGAGTTATATAGATGTTTAAAATTATAAGTCTCAATTTAGAAAATCTTCACTAAAATAAGATATCCATCATATACAATAATATGAAAAATTATATTAGTGGGTATTTGCAAATTCTACTTCTAGGAAGCTTTGAGATTGTTAGATGCCTTGCTTTTCCTGGTAGAGATTACTCTTCACACCAAAGAAAGCCTCTGGAGTGAGAAAAAACGAGGTGAGGAGAACACTAAGTGGAATCCTTCAAAGGGAAAAATATTTATTTTCAATCATATTATTTCTTAGTAATACTTTGTTTAAAAAAAGGATGTTCTACAAAATAAGTGTGGAAATCACTGCTTTTATCATTAGAAATGATATTTTTATTATTACATAATAAAAATAAAATAGTCACCTTTCTAATTATCAGGAAAATTAAAAGGCAAAAATCAAGCAAAACAAAAATGACTTATAGGACACAAACAGGGAACAGACAATTTTATGAAGCTTCCTAGGTCTAAATAGAAGAGAGTGATGGAGTTTTCGACAAACTGGAAAGAGTTGGGTTAGATGGATGGCAGCTACTTAGCTCCGGCTGATTTTTTTTCCACAGGAAACGTAGGCTCATTGTTGTCCAATCTGGTTCTTAGCAAAGAATAGAAATCTATATTTAAATGAGAAATAACGGATTTTTAGCTTTTGCTAAGTAATTGAAAACTTTTAAAACTCTATGCTGATAGATTTGCTAATCAGGATTAACCCAGAGGTTGCCTATATTTAACATTCGATAATAAAACAATTAGAAGGAATTTTGACCATTAAAGTGATGGAATATTTACTTCCTCACCCAACTATAATGATTTTATGCAGTGGACATACTAGAAGCACACTGTAAGTAATTCAGCCTTTGTACTCAGAGATTCTCAAAATGGGCTGTGAGTCACCTTGGAAAGGTAACAGATTCTAGGATCTTTGGGTAAGCTAATTATCTTTTTGATCTTTCTTGTTAAAGAGGAAAAATATGCTGACAACTTTTTCTTATATCATTTCTTGTTACCAGGGAGAATAAATTGTTCTGAGTGTGGAGTAGATCAGCCAAAAAAATTGAAAATGAGAAAATATCATATGTCTTTACTCTCAAATTATTTTTCAACTGTCTAGTTAAATAGTGAGTAAATGTTTGACTATTTAAATTTATAGCGTTGATTTAAGTTTAATATTTGGGATTTTATATCTCTTGCTCTTTCCACAAAATATGCATATCAATGTTGAGAGTCTCTTTCCACAAAATATCCATATCAATGTTGAGAGTATCATGCACACACTATAGTGAGAAAACACATTATTTCTCCATAGTTTCTGAAAAGCTATCATATTATAATTTGGAAAATATGAGACATTTATCTTATAATACATCTGCTCATTAAACAAGTATTTTCTAAATTATAATTATAAACTATATTTGTTTCAAAATGTATGAAAAATTTAGAAATGCAAAAATATGAACACATAGAAAAAAGGAACAGTTAAAACCTCCATAGATATTAAGAAAATTAACCAATGTAATTGATATACATGTATATATACATAAAATGTAAATATAAATGCACAGTGTTATAATCTCACATTTGTATTTTTCACCTTTGCTATTTTCTAATAATTTTAAAGTAATTAGATATTCTAAGGTATAATTTCAAATGAATTCTTAACATTATTTCATATGCATACAGAATAACTACTTATAACAATACAACCTGTAGATATTAGTTTGTTCCTTCTAAATTTCCCTTATTATAATATAAAATTCTGTTATGAACAATCTTAATCTCAACTACATCAGATTATTTTCTTTTGATACGTTTCTTTAAAAATGCTATTTTAGGCCAGGCGTGGTGGCTCATGCCTGTAATCCCAGCACTTTGGGAGGCCGAGGTGGGTGGATCATGAGGTCAAGAGATCGAGACCATCCTGGCCAACATGGTGAAACTCTGTCTCTACTAAAAATACAAAAATTAGCTAGCCGTTGTGGCATGCACCTGTAGTCCCAGCTACTCAGGAGGCTAAAGCAGGAGAATTGCTTGAATCCCAGAGGCGGGGATTGCAGTGAGCCGAGATAGCACCACTGCACCCCAGCCTACCAGTAAAGCGAGACTCCGTCTCCAAAAAAAAAAAAAGCCACTGTACTTTTGCATTGATTCTTACACGCAGACTATCAGCAAATTTAACAATGCTACAAAAAATAAATAATGGAATATATTAAGTTTATGACTGTGAGGGCTTACTATCATAAAGATTTCAAATATCTACAAATTAACCTAAAATACATGTCTTAGCATCTACAGTGCTTATCCCTACTCCAAAACATTTTATCTCTTGCTAGATTGTTAAATTATCCTTCTGAACAAACTGTAACCAATCACATTTGGTGCCATACAATTCACATAGTTTACAGAATGAGTGTTTTTAGAAGGTAAATAATAAAATTCTTCTTACAAGTCAAAAATTGTTTTCAGTAAAAATATAAGTGTTTTCCAAATAAACTGACATTTTGTTTCCAGTAATGCAGGAACAGGGACCTACCAGATAACCTCCCTGTCACCTACAAAAACCACTAGATATTTAGATAAAAAACAGAAAGCAATCACTTGAAGGTACTAGCAGGTGAGCTAAACAAGCAAACTCTGCTGATTTGTTTATGTTTGGTGAAGAAGGAGAAGGATGATTCATGTAAGTTTCTGCCATCAAGGATGTTAGCACAGGCTTAAATAGAATGAGAACAGTAGTCTTTCCAGATT
>NW_026652276.1:206592624-206769479 GCF_009828535.3 Hylobates moloch
AAGGCTACAGTAACCAAAACAGCATGGTACTGGTACCACAACAGAGACATAGATCAGTGGAACAGAAGAGAGCCCTCAGAAATAATGCCACATATCTACAACTATCTGATCTTTGACAAACCTGACAAAAACAAGAAATGGGGAAAGGATTCCCTATTTAATAAATGGTTCTGGGAAAACTGGCTAGCCATATGTAGAAAGCTGAAACTGGATCTCTTCCTTACACCTTATACAAAAATTAATTCAAGATGGATTAAAGACTTATATGTTAGACCTAAAACCATAAAAACCCTAGAAGAAAACCTAGGCAATACCATTCAGGACATAGGCATGGGCAAGGACTTCGTGTCTAAAACACCAAAAGCAATGGCAACAAAAGCCAAAATTGACAAATGGGATCTAATTAAACTAAAGAGGTTCTGCACAGCAAAAGAAACTACCATCAGAGTGAACAGGCAACCTACAAAATGGGAGAAAATTTTCACAACCTACTCGTCTGACAAAGGGCTAATATCCAGAATGTACAATGAACTCAAACAAATTTACAAGAAAAAAACAACCCCATCAAAAAGTGGGCAAAGGACATGAACAGACACTTCTCAAAAGAAGACATTTATGCAGCCAAAAAACACATGCAAAAATGCTCATCATCACTGGCCATCAGAGAAATGCAAATCAAAACCACAATGAGATACCATCTCACACCAGTTAGGATGGCCATCATTAAAAAGTCAGGAAACAACAGGTACTGGAGAGAGGATGTGGAGAAATAGGAACACTTTTACACTGTTTTTGGGAATGTAAACTAGTTCAACCATTGTGGAAGTCAGTGTGGCGATTCCTCAGGGATCTAGAACTAGAAATACCATTTGACCCAGCCATCCCATTACTGGTTATATACCCAAAGGACTATAAATCATGCTGCTATAAAGACACATGCACACGTATGTTTATTGCGGCACCATTCACAATAGTAAAGACTTGGAACCAACCCAAATGTCCAACAACGATAGACTGGATTAAGAAAATGTGGCACACATACACCATGGAATACTATGTAGCCATAAAACATGATGAGTTCATGTCCTTTGTAGGGACATGGATGAAACTGGAAACCATCATTCTCAGTAAACTATCACAAGAACAAAAAACCAAACACCGCATGTTCTCATTCATAGGGTCAGGACACAGAAAGGGAAATCATACTCGGAGGGTTGTGGGGTGGGGGAGAGATATACCTAATGCTAAATGACGAGTTAATGGATGCAGCAAACCAACATGGCGCATGGATACATATGTAACAAACCTGCACATTGTGCACATGTACCCTAAAACCTAAAGTATAATAATAATAAAAAAAAATAAAATAAAAAAATAAAATTAAATGCTTGATGGCTTGAGGCACCTGTTTTCTCACTCTAGTGGTGTGAGCAGGAAAGGAAAACAAAACTACAGTAGGAAGTCCAAAAAGTTATTAGAAGTCAAAGATTGCATCTGTCCAAATTTTCCTGTTGGACTTGGTGGGGATTCTTGTTTTCTGCGGGTCCATTTCAGGTCACAGAGCAGAAGAAGACATTGACACCTGGCCAAGGTGATAGCTGCACTGGGATACAACAGGCTAGGGCATATGAACTACATGGAGTCCCTCCTGCTTGTGGAAAGGTTATCATGAAAATAGTTTTGAATTTGAAACTTGATTAATATGTTATACATTAAGACTGGCTCCTGATCAACAATTGAAACCTGAAATTTAGGGACAGCTGAAGACAAGTAAGAAGTGAACAGTAAGAAATGAAATTATACCCTCCCTACCATGATTGCACAGGCATTCTTATGCGCAAACACTCCTCCTTTGCTCATCCAGTCAGCAGAGCTCTGCGGTAAAGCTGAGGAGGTGTAGTGACAAAAGAGAGATTGAACTTCAGTCTGCATAGCTCTGTACCACAAGTAGCTCCTGGTTATAGCAAACAAGTTAGACTTAAGATTTTCATTTAAAATTGTCAGTATAAATTGCACTGGACTAAGTTTTAAACTGAAGTAACTGAAACACTGAGTGAAGAAGTAATTCTGTTAATTTTGATCAAAGATGTCTGCCATTTTTCTCTAATGTGATGTAAACTACTATATGACTCTTTGGAACAAGTAATTTGCAGAAATATATTTGAGATTATGTAAGTATATATAAGTATCCTGTTTCTTATTAAACTTTTTACCTTTTTTGGCAGCCATTAATGAAATCATCATTTCTAACTATATCATTTCTCTTAGATTGATTAGTTGACATCGTGCTACAAGAATTTCCCTTCTCTCCATTTATTTATCCATTTATATCACTATCAACTCATTTTTAATATATTGTTTATAATTCATTATAATATGTATTTATTTTGCTTGTTAAGTTGTTGTAGAATTGGCCAATGGCACCTTATTCAAGCTAGCTTGAAGTTAAAGTCTGCTGATTTTCTCTTCCCTTGATGGTTGTTGAAATTTTTCTTGTTTTGTGTGTGTCAACTGATTTTACATTGTATCCTAAACAGTTTTGCTCTTACATTATGTGCATTTCAATTCTGTAAAAAACCCTGTGGACATTACTTGATTTTTTTTTCCTTTTCTTTAGTAGGCAATCAACCTGCTTAGGGTGAGACAACAATGATTAACTCAGTTACACACGTGCAGCTCAGAGGCAGGCATAAGATGTTATATACATACTTAGGAGATCTCATTTTCCATTTTTGTATCTTCTTATATTTCCTCACATCCTGTGGCTGCTAGAATTCATTTTATCTTGGTCCTCTGGCTAAAACCGTGGTGTTCTTGCCTCCCTATGTTAGAGAATTTGAGAAAATGACATATCTTCAATGGTCTGCTTTGGGGGCTAAGCAGAAAGAGAAAAATAACAAGGATTCCCTGCACAAAATTTAGATCACAAGGGGAACAGTTCCTCTGGCCAGATAGCAGCATTTTTTGTCCATAATTTTAGTAACTTTTTAATCACTGCTGACACCACAGTAAAGTTTTATGGTTTACCTGGTTCCCTGAGCATAAAACAAATAATAAATGAATTTTTAAAAGGGGGATTATTCCCACAGTCTCCTTTCTTGGACCTCTGTAAAGAAAAAGAGATATGATTTTTCCTGAGGCTTTTTTTTCATCTGTGCTCACTGCACAGTTCTGAAATAGCAGCCATCATTTAGTCTAAGCCTGAATGTATGAAACAACAGCAAAAGATATAACCACCACATCAGCCATTATTTTGGGTTTGATTTATCTCCTTACCTACCTGCCATTATGCACTTTTAAGAGCCTCAATTGTTGCTTAATTATTTTCAGTTTCTTTTGTTTTGTTTTTTTTTTGCTCTAATCAGTGAGAGCTAGAATAGAATGATTATTCAATTTAGCCAGACTTGAAAACTATATTTCACTTTTAAAAATTATTTTGTTGGCTATAGAATTTTATAGGGGTGTGTGTGTGTGTCTGTGTGTTTATACCCATGTCCAATCTACTGATGAGCCCATCAAATGTATTTTTTAATTTCTTTTTCAGTGTTTTAATTTCCAACATTTTTTTTTTTTTTTTTTTTTTTTTGACTCAGAGTCTCAATCTGTTGCCCAGGCTGGAGAGCAGTGGCACGATGTCTGCTTACTGCAGCCTCTGCCTCCCAGGTTCACCCTTACCTAATATCAAACAATTCCTTTGCTCCAGGCTCCGGAGTAGCTGGGATTATAGGCATGCACCACCATGCCCAGCTAATTTTTGTATTTTTTTTTTTTTTTTCAGTAGAGACGGGGTTTCGCTATTTTGGCCAGGCTGGTCTTGAATTCTTGATGTCAGGTGATCCACCCACCATGGCTGCTCAATGTTCTGGGATTACAGGCTTGAGCCACTGCACCTGACCAATTTCCGACATTTTCTTCAGATTGTTTCTTAGAGTTTCTAAATCTCTGCATATATTACTCATCAGTTCTTACATGTTGTCTATTTGCAAGCAATAATCTATTAATCATGGTTACTTCAAATTGCCAACATTTGTGTTATATCTAAGTTTAGTTCTGATCTGTGCTTTTTCTCTTTAAGCTGTGTTTTTTCTTGCCTTTTGGCATGCCTTATGATTTTTTATTGGAATTCAGATACGTAGTATCAGGTAATAGGAATTTAAGTAGATACAGTGTTAGTGTAAGCTTGTATATAAACCTGGCTAGAAGTAGATTATGTTTACTGATTGCTTTATGAGTAAATATTAGAAACTTCTAATCTATCTAATACCTTTGTTTTTTGTCTCCTCCCCTGAGTTGGGATTCTCTAAGTGGCATTACTTAGAGAGAGTCTGCATCTTGTTCCTCTTTCAGTTGCAATCTACTTTTTATTCTGAAACAACCTTGATGCTATGGTAAGGCATGGGAGAATAAAACCATTCTACAATATTAGAATTAAATTTCTGTCTCTTAGTGGGACTGTGATTTGAGATTGTGACCTTAACAAGTATTTCTCAGGAGTATGGCTTCTTCTTTATACACACACTGTAGGTGACACATGAATGTTAGAAAGGGCTGGATTTGGATAAATGTCTTTTAGGAGGATAAGACTATGTAAAAGCCTTTTTTCCCAGGATAATAGACCTTTGTTATGAGGGCATACTTCACAATGATTAATCTTCCCCTTCCACTTCCAAAGCCATATTGTCATTTTTCTTGAATCTTCACCGTCTGAACTTAATAGGGATTGGAAAGGTAAAATGATGAAAGTGAGGAATCCCCTGAAGAATGTGGTCCCTGGGAGTTACTCACACTAATACACACTTAGCCTTTAACAATTCATCAAAGTTGTCATTTACATATTTTTACTAGTTCATAGCTGCAGAGGATGCTGCCTCAGGTAAACACATCTTGACTGTGGCTCTCTGGATTTACCTGTCTCCCCTGATACCAGAGAGGAAGTTTTTCCTGCAACCTACATTCTCTGGTGTATCTAAGAAAATTTACAAATGTTTGGCTTGTTGACCATTTTCCAGGAGTAGAAAGAAACGACTTCAACATAATAAAAACCGTATGCGAAAAACACACAGGGAATATTAGACTCAATATGAAAGACTAAAAAATTTACCTCCAACATCAGGATCAAGGCAAGCATACCCACTTTTGCCATTTCTATTCAACACACTACTGAAAGTTCTAGCCAGACAATTAAGAAAGTAAAATAAATAAAAGGCATCCAAATATAAAGGAAGAAATAAAAAGATCTTTTTGTAGATGATATGATCTTTTATGTAGAAAACTAAAGATTCCACACAAAAAATGAATTGTTTAATAAATAATTTCAATAATGTAGGTGGATACAGAATCAAAATGAAAAAATAAGTTAAATTTACTTAAACTAACAATGAGCAATCTGAAAAAGAAATTATGAAAATAATTATAATAGCATCAAAAAGAATAAAATATTAGGCATGAAATTAATGAAGCAGGTGAAAGCCTTGTGCAATGAAAACTACAAAGTATTGTTTAAAATAATCAAAGAAGACATAAATAAATAGAAATACAGCCTGTATTCATGGTATAGAAGACTCAATATTGTTAATATCAAAATACTACTCAAAGCAATCTGCGATCCTTCACAAAATCATAATAATATTTTTTGCAGGAATAGAAAACCCGTCCTATAATTTATATAAAATATTAAGAGACCTCCAAATAGCCAAAACAATCTTTAAAAAGAAGAAAAAAGCTGGAAGTTTCCTGATTTCAAAGCTTACTACACAGCTATAGTAAACCAAAATAGTGTGGCATTAGCATAAAGACATATGTACAATAGGAATAGAATAGAGAGACCAAAAATAAATTATCTCATGTATAGTCAAGTTATATTTAACAAGACTGTCAAGACCACTCAATGCTGAATGGACAGTCTTTTCAAGAAACAATGCTGAGAAAGCTGGATATTCACAGTCAAAAAATAAGTTAGACACTTACCTATCACCATATACAACAATTAACTCAAAATGCATAAAATTCCTAAATGCAAACCCTAGAACTAAAATAAACTTAGAAGAAACCATAGGACAAAATATACACAACATTAGATATGTCAGTAATTTCTTGGTTGACATCAAAGACCCAAACAATAAAAGATACAATAGATAAATTGAACTTCATGAAAAATTTTTAAATGCACCAAAAGACAATATTGACAGAGTAAAAGTACACCTACAGAATGAGAGAAAATATTTGCAAATCATATGTCCAATAAGGAAATAGCCAGAACATATAGGTAATTCCTAAAAGACAACCAAAATACGATTACAAAATGGGCAAAAATCTTGAATAGACATTTTTCCAAAGAAGATATACAATTGGACAGTAAGCACATGAAAATATGTTCAACCTTACTAATCATTGGGAAAATGAAAATCAAAACTACAGTGAGATATTATTTAACACCCTTTAGAGTGACTATCAAAAACACAGATAACAATAAGTATTGGCAAGGATGTGGAGAAATTAAAACCCTTGTTCACTGTTGGTGAGAATGTAAAATGATACAGCTGCTGTGAAAACAGTATGGAAGTTTTCCAAAATATTAAAAATATAATTATCATATGTTCCAGCCATTCTACTCCATAATATATCCCCAAAAATTGAAATCAGGGTCTCAAAGAGATATTTGTATACCCATATTTATAGCAGCATTATTTGCAATAGTTAAAATCTAAAAGTAACCCAAGTATCCATCAACAGGTAAGCAAAATGTGGTATCTACATACTATGGGATATTATTTAACTTTAAAAAGGAAGAAAATCCAGACATATGCTACAACATGGATGAATCTTGAGGACATTATGCTATGTAAAATAAACTAGTCACAAAAAAGTAAGTATGATTCCACTTATATGAGGTACACAGAGTACTAAAACAAACAAACAAACAAAGAATAGAACGGTGGTGGCAAGGGACTGGGAAGTGGGGCAAATGGAGGATTATTGTTTAATGAGTATAAAGTTTTAAATTTACAAGATGAAAAGTATTATGGAGGTGTATGGTAATGATGGTGGCACATTATGAATGAATTTGATGTCACTGAACTGTACACTTAGAAATGGTTAAAATGGTAAGTTTTATAATATGTATATTTTACTACAATAAAAAAATTGAAAAAAAATAAAAGTTGGGCTGGGCTTAGGTTTGTTGTTACTAGGATTACCCTCACTTGACCACAGGCTTCAAATTCCGTTTGTAATAGTCAATTTTTGTGTGCTGGGCTAGTTTGACAGATTTTCCTCTGTTTCACTGTCAGCTGAGGTTTTCTCTTCTTGCCCTGCGTCTGATAATGGCTATCTCCACATTCTTGCAACTTTCCTAGCATTTTCCACTGTTACTTTTTACAAGACACTTGTTAACCTGGTGGCAGCAGGCTAGGAGAGCATTCTCTGTTCTCATCACACCTCAATCTTAGACAAACATTCTCTCTCTGGATCTCAAGAGTGTGACTTTCTTGTTGATCCTGCCCTCTCCCATTACTATCTCTGTGTCCAGAATATATTCCCGTCCCTCCTGGGAGACTTCCTTTTCCATTACTCCAACTGCAATGAGTATTCCCCAATGACCTAAAGGTATGAGTGTTTGCTGCCTTTTTTGAATAGGGAAAAGGGTTCAGCTTTGGTTTCATGTCCCTCCTATTCAGACTGTTGCTCTTCTCCCACGGTCCTGCATGCTAAGAGAAAGTTTCTCAGGGCTCTCACCAATCTTCATCCTGTGTGTGTGTGAGTGCGTGTGTGTCTGTCTGTCTTGTGAAGATGGTGGAGAAAAGTCTATAGGAGGTTATAAACTCTCCTAATTTCTGTAACCCCTAGGGGCTTCACATTCTTGCACCAGTTCACCCACACTCAGCCTCCTCCAACTTATTAATTATTCAAGCTGATTCAATCTGTCTCAGGAAAGCAAGAGCTTGTCCTCCATCATTCCCTGCTACAGCCAGTCTCTCCATAGATTTCTCAGTAGGTCATTCATTGCCCTGCGACATCAGCTCTCTAGCAAATTCAAGGAAAATCATGAATTTGCAGTTTTTGCAATTTTTTTGTGTCATGATAAAGCTAGGAATAATGTTCTATACAGTTCTTCACACCCTGAGTAGAATAACAAAGAAGTTTCTTTCTTTATGCTATATTACTTAATCTATTTTATTAAGTTCAAATTCTCTTGAGTAGAATCCTACTGATTATTCATTTTAATTACATTTTTATATAAAAATATCCCTAAAGCCCTGTGGAATTAATTTTTTGTTGTTGTGAAGCTGACCTAAAAATATTTTTTAAAGCAAAGCGAGAGCAGAAAAGAATGAAAGGCAAGAGAAGAGAGTTTTGTGTTCAGATGAGATTTACAAACAGTTGGAAGCTAGATACGACTGAAAGATAGGGAAAGAATTATCTTTAATCAAAGGGTTCCCTTTCAGTTTTATTCTAAGTCCCATGATGAATGTTATGGCAGTTTCTCTATTACCAAAATCCAGTTTACAGGTTCACACATCACAGTTTGCCTTATTTTCACTATGTACTACTTAAATAACTCGGTATTTTTTCTCTCTTAGGAAACATAGATCATTTTCCTTTGTCTTTTGAGATACTTTAGCTACAAAAATTACTTTCTGTGTGAGTTAACAGCCCAATTTATAACCCCCTTTACTTTCAATACTGATTAAACTAAATGTACCATCTTCCCTTTTCAATTATTGGAAATTTTTTTGCCCCATGGCGCTTTCCTTTAGAAAAGCTAGTGTCTTTTGCTTCATAACAAAAGACTGTAATTCAGGCTAATCCAATATATTTCTCTTGTATTCATTTTAACCTACATTAAGTTTGCATTAAAACTGATTTTTCCAGATGCTTTTGTATTAAACAAATACATATATAATTTATATATAAACACATATTTATATAATTGATATATAAACAAATATATATATATAATTTATTGACTCCTTTATATATATTGACTGATTTTTATAACTGAGGATCGAGCCTTAACTTATATCAATTCTCTAGAATATTTTAACTCTTCCATTTTACAAATCTCTTTACTTTGGGTTGACTAGTCCATCTGTTTCTATTTTCAATTTGTTATGGAACCTCCATAGCGTTTTCCATAATAGCTGTACTAATTTACCTTCTCAACAACAGTGCGCAAGAGTTTTTTATTCTCCACATTCTCTCCAACACCTTTGTCTTTCTGATAGTAACCATTTTAACTGGTATGAGGTGGAATTTCATTGTGGATTTAATTTGCATTATCTTGCTATTTAGTGAGGTTGAGCTTTTTATATTTTTTCACATTCCTATTGGTCATTTGTATATCTTTTTTTGATATATGTCTATGCAGGTCATTTGCCTATTTTTAAATCATTTAGGAAGGAAAATAAACTCTAATATAAACACCTCTTTCCTGACAGGTCACACATTCTTATTTTATGTAAACAAACAATATAAGCATCACTTTATTAATTAAAAAATGAAAGAGTCTTAGCCCTGAGAGAAGAAGTTATGCAAAGAAAAATGTAAGAAGAAGTTATGCAAAAAAAAAACGTAACTTTCAGTTAGGGATTCAAATTTTTGAGGTCAAACCCGACAGCTCATGACCACTTGGTTTTGCATTTGGACATTTGTGGCCCCAGAAGTGTAAGGATGATACTTAGAATGGTGACTATTTTGCATAGACCTGAGGACTTATCTCTGCACTAAACGTCAACAAGGGCCTTAAAGGGAAGGTTTATCCTTTGTTCTAAAGCTCAGCAACACTCAAATAGCTGTTAAATTCAGAATTTCTGGATGTATAATGTGGGGTGGAGGCCTTCAAGTATTTCCCTGTATAAAATGAATTTGATCCAAAGGAGATAATGTTCCTATTAGAAAATTTAATAAACAATCTACAAATGGACTTGATAGTGTATCATTCTGAGGTAGATAGAAATAAGTAAAATGGCATTCTACATATCATAATTTGTTTTTGAAAATTTCACTTTTTAAAACCACGAAAAATTAAGTGGTCTGAATTCAGGTGCCCTTGATTTTTTATCATTTTGTAATTTTATTTGTAGAATGTATAAAGTTCTACTATATATTTTTTGAAGAATTTTTTTATTATACTTTACATCCTGGGATACATGTGTAGAACATGCAGGTTTGTTACATAGATATACACATACCATGGTGGTTTGCTGAACCCATCAACCAGTCATCTACATTAGGTATTTCTCCTAATGCTATGCCTCCCCTAGCCTACCACACCCTGACAGGCCCCAGTGTGTGATGTTCCCTTCCCTGTGTCAATGTGTTCTCATTGTTCAACACCCACTTATGAGTGAGAACATGCGGTGTTTGGTTTTCTGTTCTTGTGTTAGTTTGCTGAGAATGATGGTTTTCGGCTTCATCCATATAATTTATTTACTATTTTAGAATTTTTTGAATTTAAAATATTAATTCTTTATTATCTGATTAATTATAACCTTATTCTTGTGAATTCCTAAATTTTACACATTTTAATAAATCTACACTACCAATGTTTTTCTCCTTTATATGTCCTTCAATATTTCTCAATTTCAGTTTTCTAATTCTTTTAGCATATATTCTTTCATATAATTAAACATATCTATGGATCTTTCTGCCTGACTTTTCTTTATGTACTATTTTTCATATTGTGCTTCTTTTTCTAAAGTTTCAATTTATTTTTCCTATTTCATGTACATTTACTACTAGATAGCAAACACAATTTTTGAGAATGCAGGAGGTACAGTTTCAACAATAGTTTTGAATACAGTTTCTGTATTCTATTGCCCATGGTTATATTTTTGATTCAGAAATAAATGAATGTTTCAGTTATTTTAAGAATGATTTACACCTTTTAATATTAAACTAGAATATTTATTCATCATTATTTAAATATCAATTTCCATTACCTTTTGAAAGACGTATACAAAAATCAATGTCTCAATTGATTTCAACGTAACAAATTTTCTGTGAACATAAAAACATACTTAATGTTTGATAGTGTGTTAAGCATTGTGGGATTCAAAATTATATATACGATAGACAATCATTTCAAATAGTTTAACAATGTGTACATTACCACTGTCTAGCAATAGGAATATATTTTAAATACATAGTAAAATTATGTAGGCATGTGTGTGTTGTTATATATATATTTAAATATATATTTACATACATTTATATAGCCTATTCCCTCTTACAAAGACATATCAACCAATCATAACACAGGATTTGTAAATATTTTCAAAATGTAAAAGGGAATTTTATGTTTATAATTTAAGCTACTTTAAATTATTTATATAGTATAATTGTGAAACAGTGACAGTTATGACTAAATAAAAAAATTTCAATGCGTGAACTATTGGTCTCTAAAATTAGAACTTCATGGGTATCTTTATTTTTTGTTTTAATTATTGTAGAACACTTAGGATACAATGACCTACAGCTTACAAAATCTATTCTCTTAAGATTCATTATCACCACATATTACTCAGCTACATTTTTTGTTACTTATCTTATTATGATAACATAATCATTGCCTTAATTTTAGGTAAAATTTATGTTTATGGATATTCAAATTTATGATGTAAAATAACTTTCCATTTATCTGGGAAGTTATAAGATCCAGAGTCTACCATTCAACTTACATATGCATTGCAAATATCTAAACAGAAGATTTTTCATTAATCACCAACAAAGAGTAGATTACATGTTGAAGTAAAGGATGTGTATGTTAAACTTTTGATTCAATAAACAACTGCCATTCTGGCTGAACTATGAAGTGACAAAAGCTCTGGCTATATTTTCTATATAAAACTTATTTGATCTCCTGCCCGTGGCCTGTGTTTCAGGAATGTTTATGAAATTCTCCAATTCTTGATCAGGTAGTGACCTTCACTGAGAGAGACTTGCTGATGTTCAGAAAAGAAGGTCACATGAATGCAAATCTTTGTAAATACATCTTTAATAGATCTTAAAACAGAGGCCATAATGAATCAAACAAACTTAATGTTTCCTGAGAGAAAACAATAAAGATAAATCCTTATTCAGGAACTATAGTAATTATCTGTCTACAAGAAATCTTACTGTAGTTTCTTTAGGAGAAAAGTAGGTATAGTTTAGACCAAACAATGGCAAAATTAATCGGTTGCTAAAAGGAGTAGAATTCCTGGGGTAAGTAATGAAACTGCCAATCTCCATTTCCCACAGCTGAAGCACAGGGCACATTGCTTTTTAAAAGGTGAATCGTTCTGACTATATTAATCCTGATATTTTTCATTTTAGGCCTAACACATATCAGCACCCATTTCAAAAGATCTAAATCATATTATATATCAAATTTGGGATGCAAAAAATCAGAGAGAAAAACAACTTTGTTTATAATGGGACAGGTGGAGGGATAATGTTGATATTGATCTCACTTTTATGAGTTCAAAGGACTCCTTCAACAAGGCTTTATGGGAAAGGAAATAAGACAGACCATGCTCAGTATGAGACCTGCTGACATCTTGCACCCTACAAGCTTATTCAAATGACTCTGTTCATGTTATTTCATTATCACATTCTAATTTTATTGCCCCAGATGTTATCCTTTATTGTAGTACCATGCACAAATCTTTTTTTATTTGAAAGTAGCTTCCATATAAAGTTGTAAGCCTCTGTGTGTGTGTATGTTTCTCCATTCTCACAATGAAATAAAGTCAGATTTCTCTCTGTGATAGAATTATACATAGATTCCTAAAACTGTCGCCAACAGAATACTTTTCACTGACGTTTTAAGTGATAAGGTAGGAGAGCAGAATATGAGGTCTTCCTAAGTTATTCACTCTCTTATTGAATGTCTTTATGTTTATTGTTGGCTTGGTTTTGTATCTGTTTATGAAAATGCAGGCAGTCAGGCAGATATCCTGTGATTTTCATGAAATGTGTCAAGTAGAATGTGCTAGGGCACTGAGGACATGCTCAATTCTCTATTTCATCTCTAATGAAAAGCTCAAATAACAGTCTCTGCCAAACTGCCCTTATTCTCATGGAGAAATAATTTCTTTTAAATCTGGGGGTGAATTCTTTTTGCTTTGGAGTAAAACTAGATTCAAGGAATGCCTGAGAGTTTTCAGAGAGAGATTTTAATTCTGTCCAGCTTCTACACTAGTATATAGATCTGGGTTATAAACTTCAAAAAAGACAGAAAACAAAAGGTTACATAGAATCATGCATTACAACTACATGGCTTTCATATTTATGTAACGTTGTGTTTAATTTCTGCTAACAAGCACTCTATTGATCTCAAAGAGAATGAAAGTTTGGCCATAGGTCAAATATCAATGATTGGACAGGACCTTCACTAGAGGGAAATCATGGACCCCCTGGAGGGGCGTTTTTTTTTTTTTTTTTTTTTTCACTGTTTTGTCCACTGTTTTCCATCACAGGCATGAATGGGTATAATCCCATGATACTGATGAAATAAACCAACAATACTTTTTAAAATTAATCAATTAATTACATTAAATTGTCAAATAAAAAAAATGGCCTGGCGCAGTGGCTCACGCCTGTAATCCCAGCACTTTGGGATGCCAAGGTGGGTGGATCACGAGGTCAGGAGATCAAGACCATCCTGGCTAACACGGTGAAACCCCATCTCTACCAAAAATACAAAAAAGTTTTAGCTGGGCGTGGTGGTGGGCACTTGTAGTCCCAACTACTTGGGAGGCTGAGGCAGGAGAATGGCGTGAACCCGGGAGGTGGAGTTTGCAGTGAGCTGAGACCACGTCACTGCACTCCAGCCTGGGCAACAGAGCGAGACCCCACCTCAAAAAAAATTGTATATATTTATCATATACAACATGATGCTTTGATTTATGTATATAGGTGGAATGGCTAAGTCAAGTTAATGTGTGCATTACCTCACATACTTACCATTTTTGTGGTGAGAACACTTTAAATATACTCTCGGCAATTTTCAAGAACACAAGATGTTGTATTAATGATACTCACCATGGTATATAATAGGTCTTCTGAGCTTATTCCTCCTATCTAACTAAAAGTTTGAATACTTTGACCAACATCTTCCCAACCCCCACCTCCCTGTCCCTGGTACCCTCCATTCTATCCTCTGCTTCATGAGTTCAATTTTTTAAGATTCCATATATAAATGAGATCATGCAATATTTGTTTTTCTGTTCCTGGCTTATTTCACTTAACATAATGTCCTTCAGGTTCATTCATGTTATTGCAAAGGACAGGTTTTCCTTCTGTTTTAAGGATGAATACTACTCTACTGCATATGTATAAAACCCATTTTCTTTATCCATTTATACACTGATGGACATTTAGGTTGTTTCCACATCTTGGCTATTGTGAACATTGCTGCAATGAACATAGGAATGCAGAAATCTGTTGTAAATACTGATTTTATTTCCTTGTGATATATACCTAGTAGTGGGATTGGAAACCAGCTCTATTTTTAATAATCAGGTAACAACCCAGTCCCTTCTGCTGGTATTAAAACTGTTTCCGATACACAGCACACTTTCAGAATATTTGAATATGGTACTAATAAAATACAATTAGAAAAAAAATAGCTCAAAGATACTTGAATGCTTTTAATAATGAGCCTATGACCCAATTCATCCTCTTACATTTTTTATAAAAGTAATACCCTTCAACCTTATCATATAAAATACTACGTAGTCCAGAAAATACATAATGTAATAAACTACAGAAGTTTTAATTTTTTAAAAAAAATTTATAAATATATTTGCTATATACAGTGATTCAATATTGGGGATATATCTTCTATATCTTCTCTTTTTAATACTGAGTGAATTTAAAATGATGTTTCATGTTTTTGTTATTTTTATGCAATTGCTTCAGAGAAACCATATTTGAAATTTGATATAAAAGTGAATCTTTTGTTATACAACTATTTTAGTTTTTTTTTTTCTGGATTAAACAAACAATTATAGCTTGCTCTTATTCCAGAGACTTTGGGGCTAAGAAAAAAAAAAAAAAAGTGCCCCAAGGCAATTTTATCAGTGTTGTCTATAGAGTAGCAGCTCCTTGGAACTGAAAGATGTTGCCTTTTCAGATGTTAAACCTTTTTGAGCTCACTTTTTCCATGGAAAGAAGAATGTTGAACCAGGTTACTGTGACAATGTCCAAAATTGGTAAAAGGAAAAGGAAAGAAAACAGTATCATCAGTAATGATATAGGAGTTAGAAAGTATTTAGGCAGATAGTGAGGCTAAGTCAGTCCTTAGTAAGGTTTTCCTTTAATGAAAAGCAGTCCCCAAACCATTTTCTTTTCTAATAAACAGCAGCCTGTAAAATCGAGTTGCAGACATAGACAAGCAAGCTGGAAGCTTGCATGGATGAATGCCAGCAGTTGTGCCAACAGGAAAACGCTACCTGGGACTAGGCATAACCAAATGGCGGCTCCATCTTCCCTTCTCTTTGCCAGCCACACGTACAGTAAGGAACGGACAAGATGGTGCTGGACAAGTGGAAAGCCCGTTTGCATAAGAAGATTAGGGTGGGGTGACCAGCCTTCCCCATGCACTGTGTAAAGGTCATATCTGGTCGAACCAATCTGTGGGTCCTGTGTAAGTCAGACACTGCCTCCTCAAGCCTGCCTATAAAATCTGCTGTGGTCCTCCACAGGCCGGCTTTTCCCTTTTGGACACCCCTCTCTCTCATAAGAGAGATAGAGCTGCTGTCCTTTCTCTTTCTTTTGCCCACTAAACCTCCCCTCCTGAACTCACTCCTCATGTGTGTCCGTGTCTTTAATCTTCTTGGCATGAGACAATGAACCCGGGTATTTACCCCAGACAACGATGCCCACAGATTTACAAAATAATCTCAAACAAGAAAGGAAACTGTACAGAAAGCTGGCTTTACTTCAAAAGGAGTCCTTATTTAAAAGCATGATAATGGATTAATTATCATTAGAAAACAGAGGAGCAGGCCATCTATATAGAGTTACACAAAGACAATCTGAACACCTCCATGTTCTCAGGTAGCTTTAAGAATAGGTTTGTAAGCTCCAATTTATCTTTGGGATAGGGTAATAAATTCCACCATCCAAATTCCAATAGCCTCCTGGGAAAGTTGATGAATTCATTTATTCATATTTATTTTAAAAAACTTGTTTTATTATGAAATATTTTAACTTTGTAAAAAATTACAGATTTATCTTAATATATGACGTTTGAATCAATATTAACATCTGGCAACTAATTATTTGATACATGCTACATTCCAGGCAATTTGTTAGCAACTGAACTTACAGTGTTTTAAAAGAGAACTAACACAGTCTTTGCCTTAAAAGGACTTTAATTCTCGTAGTAAAAACTTACGCAAATAGCTAACTACAGTGAAAGATAGAAGGTAGCCAATGTTACAGGATAAGTGGGCATACAATAGACTAGGAAAACTGAAAATGTGAAATCGTGAGAAGAAGGGGAAGATTTTAGGTTCATATCGACTGAGGAAATTATATAATGCTAGTGAGTAGAAGAGAGTTCAGTAGAGGTTACAAAAGAGGGTGACTCATTCAGCCCATAACAGTTTTGCCCTAACAGACGTTTGGTGTTGTCTAAGTGCTAGAAGAAAATCTAAGGCAGGGTAAATGAGATGGGAGAAATTCTAGAGGTGAAGGAGAAAGTGCTATTTATACGGGTGGTCCAATAAAGCCTCTCTGATAAAATGACATGTGAGGGGAAACCTTATGGAAAGAAAAGCGTGAGTTCTACAAATGGATATCTGGTGGTAAGGGGAAAGTGGAATTTCCTGGGCTGAGTGAAAAGTTAAGTACAAAGGCCCAGAACCTGCAGAGTAACTTCTGAATTATAGGAATGGAGAGGAGGTCCATGTGACTGCAAAATAAGGAGTGAAGGTATGAGGCAAGTGTGGTAAGAAACCCAGGCTAAGTGGTAACAGATGAGTTGTGCTGAAAATTAAGCAATGTTCCACAGACTTTTCAGAGTATACAAAATAGGACAGTAGCAAGCCTGTGTGGAAAAGTGTTTGAATGAATTTGCCTGAAAATAAGTAAATTGATTAGAAAAATGGCTATTTTTACCATACATTTTGAGAGAGGAGAAAGGAAGAAACTGGCAGGGAGTTAGGTTGGGTCCTTGGTTGAATTCTTTTTAACAAAACAACAGACTGCAGGCACAGATAAGGGAACTTGCACAGGGATCTTGCCTAAGACCTGCCCACAACTGCACAGACAAGAAAGGCTACACAGGTGATTTCGCTGGTCAAGCCCACGATGGAAAATCTGGTCGCCTGACACATGTGCAGTAAGGGGAACAAAGCAATGTGGAGTAACTCAAGCTAAGGGCATATATGCACACTAGGAGGATGAGGTGTACCTACCAGAAATTTGTGCTTTATGCAAATAAGACACCCAGACCTCATTGGTTTCTTATAAAAGCCTTTGCATTCATCTGTAAAAACGGCAACCCTTTTCTGGGTGCCCTCTCTGCAATAGACAGCTTTCTTCTTTCGCTTATTAAACTTTCACTCCAACCTCACCCTTTGTGTCCACCCTCCTTAATTCTCTTGGTTGTGTTACAAAGACAAAGAACTCTGAGTGATACTTCAAAAAGAGAGACTGCTACATTGTGATGCATTGGCAAGACTGTAACAATTTTATCTTATGGTTAATCATTTCCCTTTTCCTTCTACTAAAGATACTTCTCCATAAATGTAAGCATTTAGCACATGTATCATTTGTTAAATATAGGATACTTTAGTTCTCTACATGAAGTCTAAGATGAAGATTATTTTACCAGGTGGACTGAGGCTTTATATCTGGCCACATTCTTACTTAACTGGTAATTGTCGATTAATTATAGTGATTAGAAATGACAACTGGAAATTCCATTGAGAAACAAATGGAACAGTTTTCTTTCCTTTTCATTTTTCTTCCTTTGGACATTGTCACAGTACCCGAGCCCAATACTTTTGTCTCAATCAAAAGAAAATAAGAGATCAAAAGAGATTCAATATCTGCAAAGGCAATGTCTTTCAGTTGCAAGGTACTGCTACATTATAGATAACATTAATAAAATTGCTCTGGGGACACAATTTTTGATTTCTTAACCCCAAAGTCTTCTCTGGAAGAGAAGAAACATATAAATGTTCTTGTTTGCCTGGGGGAGGGGAAGGCAAGATAAAATAATAAACTAACAAAAATAACAAAAGATTTATATGTTTTATCACGAACTCCAAAGAAAATAATTTTTACAATTCCCTGGACTTGCTGGATATTTCGTTGCCTGTAACTTGCCCAGAGAAGGGTAGAAATAGCAATGGAGATAATTTAAAAATTATAATGTCACTATTTTACAGTAACACAAGGAAGAGATTATAAGAGCAGATGTGAATTTAAAATGAGAAATTTAATTTTTTCTATTGAAAAATAAATGAAAGGGCTTCCCTTTCTTCCTTTTCTTAGAGCATTTATTTTAGAATACTTGTAATGCTACATTCTTTCTATCTCTTCGACATGTATATAAATCTTTAAAACAGCAAATTTCCTCTTGCCAGCTTTAAGACCCAGGAATGCTTTTCTGAAGGAACTGAGAGCCATCTCTCTGAAATGTAATCATCAAGGAAGATAGTGCCTCTATTTTCCAGTTTCTATGAGAGGGTAGGAGCCTTACATAGGCAGACACCTCCCTCCAAGTAGCAAAACTACCTTTTGTCATAAAAATATGAGAAGTTTATTTTTCTTCTGCATAAACACAATTAACAAACACAGATGCCTGCCCTAATGAGCAAATGAATTTAAAATCAACTTTATGTGTAAAATGGCGCTGTCAAGTCCTCCTCCTTCAGGACTTACTTACCTTGAGAACAAGTATGTAATGGGTTGTATCTGATTATCTAAAAAGAGTGAGACTGTTGTCTTTGAAATCTCTTTTCACATTGTCTTTGATGTGCAACACATTCTGCTTTAATATTTAGTTAATAATAAAATCGTTTTCTTTGTTTTCTACCTTTGTAATAAGTTTTCTGTTAGGAGTTTTTGGGAGGTTTTTAAAGTCATATTTCATCCAGCTCAAGTAATGTATTCATTAGTATGTCTTTTCTTACTAGAATCTAAGGTCCATGAGGGTAGAGATTTTTTCTGTTTTATTCTTTATTCCCAGTATCTGGAATACTATCAGACATGTAGAAACACTAAATTATTATTGTGAATATATAAATATATAAATAAATGAATTAGGATTTCTCATTTGATTTTGTCACCAATTATTTCTTTCATAAGATGAAATTCCTATTTCTGGTGCCCCCAGGCCCTAGTTTCATGTTGTAAACCAGTACCCAAGGCATATAAAGACTCAAATGTCCTTTGTTTGAACATGCCTGGTAATCGGACTCCAAATACTAAGCCATTTTTAAACGTCATTCAGAACAGTAGGAGTGTAAGAATAAAAGAGAAACTCACTTATCCCCTAACCTGTCTGGAATCTTTTTTATGGTAAAAGAGTAAATCATTAAACTGTGATAAATCATCAATTTATGGTAAATCATTAAACTATGGTACCAGAACTTCTTATGTTCTGCATCAAAATTTGAACACATATAGAGATTTACCCACAGTATTTTTCTGCAAATCATATAAAGATCATTTTTCTGGCTTACACAACAGAATTAGGAGCCTCAAATAATAGTCTTTTGTTCTCAGAATAGCAATATAAATATTGTTTCCCTGTGCAACATGACACTCCAGGACTTTTTTGAAAGAAGTGTAGATAGCTGTCTATGCTGAAGACAATTAGAGATTTGAAATATGCTAAGATCTCAGTTTGTCTGAAGGATAATGAATTGGTAACAGCAGTTATTCACTAATCTCAGTACCCAGGGATATTGGACTAATAGAAAGGAAAGTTGCAGAATTTAAATTAGACATAATAGATATATTTGAGAGAATATTATAGTAAGCAATCCAGCTTTACTAAGAGAATATATATGAATGCTTAATAGTTTACTCTGTAGAATGATTTTTGCATATTTTATGCCAAGGAAACAATGCTTAGATGCTCTAAAAATAAGCTCCCAACAGATTTCCCCATAAGCTCCATTGACTATAAGAAGTATTTATTATTGCTTCTCTGGTACTGATTAAGAATGTGAGAAAGAAAAGTAGGAAAATGAGATCATTTTAATACACTGATGATAGCTTTAGTTTCAGGATGTCCTTTTGAAAATGAAACTATTTAAAGCTTTCAGTGAGCCTTCAGGCAATTCAGCAGCTCTTTCTCCTCTGTCAGTTCTAGAACCATTTATACCACATATCTATTGGACTTCCTGACATCCTCCTTCCAGGAATCCACATTCAAATCTGATTGTACCTCAGAGGTGATGGATGCTTTAGGCCTAAATTCCACTTGGGCAAACATTAGAAAGCCCTCTTGAAGCCATGCAATGTCATTTGCATAGTTATATCTCCACAGCCAAAGATTTTTCCAACTCCAGAAATTTTTTTATAACTATGACAAGGAACTTCAAATATTACAAAACATTCATCTTGCTATTTTTGTTCTTGAGAACTATTTCACCAATATATTCAATATATAATTCCCTGCTGTAATTAAATAGACATATTTGCAAAAAGTTAAACAAAAGAATTATCAGCTTAAGTATAAGAAAGAAAAGTCTTTCTATTAGAATTGCTTTTTATACTGAAAATATGCTTAAATGTCTCAGATCATTTTTGGTGATGGCACTTCTTGCAGCTAGAGTGTAATATCATTTGGTATGGATTTATTTTGCATAATTTCTATGACAGAAGGAGGCATGCTTAGCAATCCCTCAGCTAATGAGAAAGCTTTAGAAGAAATGGATCTTTTCTCTGTGGAAAAATCTATTGTTAATGCTCACTGCCAGCAAGAGACTAATTTTACTGACAATGTAAAGAACTTTATTATCTCAACTAAAAACACAAGTGATATTAACACAAAAATCACTTTTATTTTATGCTATTCATACTGTTATGGATTGAACTATGCCCCGCACCAACGTTCATATACAGAACCTCTAACCTCTATAGTGACTATTTTTAAAAATATGAGCTTTAAGAATATAATTAAGGGTAAATGATGGTATAAGGTTGGGATCCTACTCCAGTAGGATATATGTCCTCATAACAAAAGGAAGAGACATCAGGAGTATATGCCTATGAAGAGCCATGTGAGGTAGTAGAGAGAAGGTGGCCATCTGCAAACCAGGAAGAAAAGCCCTACAAGAAAGCAAACCTAGTAGCACCTTGACCTTGGACTTCTAGCCTCCAGAACTGTCAGAAAATAAATATCTGTTATTTAAGTGATCCAGTCTGTGGTATACATTTATAGCAGCCCAAGCAAACTAATATACATGTTAATGCCAATTTATTTTAACTATGGAATTCCAGAGATGGAAAACATGGCTCATTTAAGGTTACTCTTGTCCCTGACTGTTCTTGAGGTGATAAATATGATGGTATATTATGAGTTAGGAACATATCAAAATGAGGCTCTGACTATAGGAACTAACTTGGTTAGGTAAAACAGAATGATTGAATATTGCTAGTCAGTCTTTCTTACTGTTCTGTGTGGGGCATTTAATTAAATAATTGTCAACTGCAATAATTGGCTGCAGATATACTTTATTTTCATTTTATATAAAGTTGTGCTTTTAATGTGCCATTGTGGGATTTCATTCAATAACAAACCTCTGTCGGATAAACTTCTGTAAACAGACCTAATTTTTTTCATACTCTAAATTTTCAAAACAGCCAGTTTTGACAGGGCACATCACAGAAATGGCCAATTTGGTCATATGAAACTCCTTGGGGGTGCAGCTTGAAACACTTTATATTGATTACTAGGTAAATAATGTAGTGACTTGGTCGAGGGGGTCTTTCCTCATTTGATTTCTTCAGCTCACTTATGTTATATTCCTCTCCTGCAATTTCTATTAACTTGCTATATTGTTCCTCTCTAGCCAAGTCACTTTCTAAAAGTTTAGCTGCTGCTCTGTACAGTCACCTTCTACTCTATGTTGAATTCACTACTTACTCTTAGATAATTGTTTCTTTGTCTGGCATTTATGGTGCTTTTCTCTCAATTGGTTCTGCTTTATTTTATTTTACTTTTTATTTATTTTATTATTTTTATTTTTTTTAGACGGAGTCTTACTCTGTTGCCAGGCTGGAGTGCAGTGGTGAGATCTCCGCTCACGGCAACCTCCACCTGCCGGGTCCAAACAATTCTGGCTCAGCCTCCAGTAGCTGGGACTACAGGTGTGTGCCATCATGTCCAGCTAATTTTTGTATTTTCAGTACAGATGGGGTTTCACCATGTTGGCCAGGATGGTCTTGATCTCTTTACCTCATGATCTGCCCTCCTTAGCTTCCAAAAGTGCTGGGATTACAGGCATGAGCCACTGTGCCCGGCCAGTTACGCTTTTACATAATCTAATCTCCTCAATATATCATTTTTTCAATGGCTTCACTGAAACTTACTGTGAATTTGAACTTCAGTCATTTCTCTTTTATGTTTACATTTATTCATTAGACTATAGTTTCTCTTTCTACTTCTTTATTTTCCAGCCTCTCTACTTAATTCCCCAATGTCTGTTTTATATATTTATCCTTTCTGTGACAGTATCTATTAAAATTCACATTCAGTCTGGGGCAGTGGCTCACACCTATAATCCCAGCACTTTGGGAAGCCAAGGCAGGCAGACCACGAGGTCAGGAGTTCAAGACTAGCCTGGCCAACATGGTGAAATCATGTTTAGGCTCTACTAAAGATACAAAAAAAAAAAAAAAAAAAAAGTTAGCCAAGTGTGGTGGCATGTGCCTGTAGTCCCAGCTACTGGGGAGGCTGAGGCAAGAGAATCACTTGAGCCTGAAAGGCAGAGGTTGCAGTGAGCCAAGATCACGCCATTGCACTCTAGCCTGGGTGACAGGGCGGGACTCCATCTAAAAAAATAAATTAAATTTCACATTCAAGAAGTTTGATTATTCGAGTACAATAGCCTATTTCTTGTTCTCATCTTAATGGTTCTTACCATTGACTGAGGCAGGACAAGGAAAAGGTGATCAAGTGGCAGTTTTATATTTAATGTCTGAAGCTAAAATAAAAATGCCAAAGTATATGCCATCAAAACACCTTGTCAGGGAAAGCCACAGGGTCTCTTAAATCTCTCTCAAGAACATTATTCTCTATTAGTATAAAATTAGAAGGTTTTATTGTCATTGTTAGTAACTGTTAATTTTGTGATTAAAATTGGTTCCAAATTGTGGCTGGTAATTCCCATACATTACATATGGATGTTAAAGGTGATTGTGTTGAAGTTTCAAAAGTTAAGTGAAGAGAATGGTAGAGAAAGCTTCTATTGTTTTAGAGAATGCATACATCATCATAATCAGAATGTTCGTGGAAATAATAAGCCTTAAAGGAAATAAGAGGAAGAAGCTTAGTATCATGCTATTGGACACTGGAGATAAGGTGATCTATGTCATAAAGTGACAAAAATCCTGGATGAATTGTGTTCTGTTGGGTGGAAAATAAAACTTTTAAGCAATTCACTTGAATATTTAGCTGAGAGTGTTTCCAAGCAAAGTGTAGAAAATGTAGTCTGGTATCTTCTTGATGCTTATTGGAAAAGATGAGAGCAAAGAGATAAATGGAGGAAGAAGTTCCTAATGCAAAAAGGAACCAGCACTTGATGGTTTGGGAAATTCTCAACCTATCCAGATAGTATACTTTGGAAATAAGACCAAGTATGTGGTCATATGTTAAAGAGATTAGTTATACGTTTAATGGATTCAGTCAACCATCTCAGCAGAGGCAGGGAATGGAGACGGGGTTATCCAGATGGAATCTGTGGAGAATGCTATTATGCAACGGTCTGAGTCCCCTGGAAATACATAGAAGACCAAAAACGTCTTTAAAAATGTTATATCTTCAGAAACACTTTCAGCTTGGGCCAAAGGGGACAGAGATGAGACAAAATAAAGGAAGGCTGTCAACCTTCTCGGAGTCTATAGGCAGAAATGGGCTGACAGAATTACTCAGCTATGCACATGCACTACCCGTCACGAAAGAGAAATAATGACTCCTGAGGCACAGCCGTGGGTGTAGGAACAGAGACCAGATAGGCAAGACCAGAGGCAGAGGTTGAGTAGGACAAGAGGCAGGGGATCCATACCCTTGCATAATAGCATTCTCCATGGCCCCAAGGGCAGATAACACAGAGAATTGTACTGAAGCAACTTGCCTTGCTAAATTCTTGCTTTAAATGCTTGTTTTAAATCAGTGACTGCTTTATTCCTTCCTTACAGACTTCAGATAGAGCTAAGTCATGCAAAACTACCATTTCAGAATTCTGGTCTTTAGAATTCAGAGAAAATATATTTCTGTTGTTTGAAGCCACCCAGTTAGTGGTAACTTGTTAAAGCACCTCTAGAAAACCAATACAGGTTAATAGAACATTTAATTAAATATGTATTTAATCACAGTATTGGTAACTTAAAATTCCTCTGATGCTAAGAAAATACTGCTTGTAAGTCAAGGTGTATCTAGATGTCAAATGCTGTTGCACAGCATACCATGTTTTAAATAAAATGAATTATACCTAAAAGTCGTTACTTGTTTCAAAGCAAAATATATTCAATGTTTACACTTAAAAAATCATAATTTTCAATGGTATTCTTAAAAAGCAGTAGTATCTCCTATTAGGAATTCAGCCTGTCTTGCTGGTCACTAAAATTTCTTCTTTTATTTCTCCTCCTCCTCCTTCTTCTCTTCTTCCTCTTCCTTCTCCTTTTACTTGCCCTTCAATTGCTCCCAATTTAATACCTCTATCATATCAAAAAGTTATAAAAATTTCCTTGAAAGTAATTGAACTACATTTAAAAATCTCTTCATTGCATGTGAAAAAAAAAAAGAGTTGTCCTGAATGAAAGACAGCCTCGATTTTAGTTGACTAGTTCTTACAATCTCACATTATCTTAAATGCACACATATTTTAAGGAAAATTTATCATATGTGAACACAGAATATAAAATTTACAAAACCTCATTAAGATTTTTAAATCTAAATGAGATAAAAAAGTCTCATTAAGATTTTTAACAGCCCATGGTAAAAATAATTATAGTTCTTTTACATAAATTTGCATGATTAACTTGGGAGACCCCAATAGTTTTAATGATTATTTACATAACATTTGAAAATGTACTATAATTTCAGTCAACCAGAAAAATTGTCTTAATCTATATAAGTTACAAATATATTCACCATTTAAATAAGAAAAATCACCAATTAATTACTTACTGTGCCGTTTTTATCCTTATGAAAAATTCATAGGATAAAAGCTTCATTGCAAGTAATTAGAGCATATTATGTGTAATCACTTGCCAAATTTCATGTTTTAAATCAATCATTTTTTGTGTTCATATGTTTGAAGTAATTTCAGAAGTAAATAATCACAGAGCCCCACGAATGAGATAATATGGTAAAACAAATATAACAAAGTATTTTCAGAAAGCAATAGACTAAAGCAGAGTCCCGTCTGTGAGCTACCTGGCATCTTTACACTAGTTGGAGGTATCGGGTAAATAACATCTTTACAACCAACTTGTATATGAGTGAGGGTCCCGGAAAATATTTACTTTTACTTTATTTTTCTAAGAAAGCAACTTATATTCATTGTCTTCTTTCAAAACAAATTTGATCTATTGTGTCACTAGATATTTGTTCCTAATTCATTATAGTTTGATTATAACCTCACTTTTCCCTACTGTACTTGTATACACCATTAGATATATTTATTCTCAATATGCATCTTTTGATGTATGATTTTGTAATATTTATTTTGACACTAGCAGTTTATAATACTTAATAGATTATAACTATAGATGAGCAGTCAGTATTTGCATCTTGCATATTATGTGTTTTATTCCAATTTACCTGGTATATACTACATATAGTTACTATTCAATAAACATTTATTTTCGATGTAGATTGCAAGGAGAATGTCAATCATAAGTCAATTAGAGAACACAGAGAGGTTGTACTTAAAGCTTAATTGAAGTATAAAGCATAACAATAAGAACATGCTCGAAACGATTGCAACATCACCCTTTGAGAGAATGATAACCACTGAGGATTAGAATATTAGGCTTTATTTACACTTAAGCATGCTTGGACTGTAAAGAAACACTTTCTAATATATGGGACATTCAAGGGTGCGTGTAGACACGTACCCTTATTGACAGGATACATGTAGACATATCTGCCTTCCTGCAAACATCTCAGTGAAAAAATATTTAGTTCACCTGCTCATGGAAAATATCAGTGTCCTTTGAGAATTTTGTCACCATAGGACTGTTCTTACTGATTTTGTGGTTTATTGTCTTGAAAGATAAAAAGCAACAACAAAAAACAGGCCTAAAACTTAATATGATTCAAGGTTGCTATTGCCCCCTGGTGTGTGGAATAAGCAAGTACAAATTTTCTCTGGAGTTAGGATTCCTAATCCATTTTCCTCTGAATTCCCAAAGATTTAATTTAGCCAAATATGAGCCATCATTTATAAATCACAAAAATACGTAAATATGGCTGGTCTTCTGTAATAACTTTAATAAAGTTTTAAACTTTCCTCAGTGGTAATCTTGTACAATTTTTTGTTAGAATTTTGTCTTTATTTTCTTGAGATACCCCTGTAGGTTGATCACAATTTTGTCCTTTATTCTGAAATCTATGCTATATTCACGATATTTGCATAATCAGAAGTCAAGATAAAAATTTAAGTCATTAAATATTTTAGTTATTGGAATTTTTTCATTTATGATCAAGAACAAGATAGGAAAGCTCATCATTTTTATTTCTGGACAATGTATGACCAGAAAATCCACTTTATATACTGTAATACGACAAAAAGAAGAGTTAAATGGATTTAAAAAATAAGTTACAATACAATTATTTTTCATAAGTGATATGCCCAGATACATAGAAAAGCACAATCGGCCGGGCGCTCTGGCTCACGCCTGTAATCCCAGCACTTTGGGAGGCTGAGGCGGGCGGATCATGAGGTCAGGAGATCGAGACCATCCTGGCTAACATGGTGAAACCCCGTCTCTACTAAAAATACAAAAAAATTAGCCGGGCATGGTGGCGGGCACCTGTAGTCCCAGCTACTCGGGAGGCTGAGGCAGGAGAATGGCGTGAACATTCTCCGGGAGGCGGAGGTTGCAGTGAGCCGAGATAGTGCCACTGCACTCCAGCCTGGGCGACAGAGTGAGACTCCATCTCAAAAAAAAAAAAAAGAAAAGCACAATCAATTTTAGGTAGTTAAGCAATTTTGCTGGATCAATATATAAAATACACTTTCATTTATAAGGCAGTATTAATTAATGACAATAATTTAAAATGAAATTCCATTTACAATAGCAACAAAAAGTATAGTTCTATCAGTTATTTATTACTACAGTATAAATTAATTTTACATAAAAACAATAAAAATAACAGCAAATCAAACTTAAATAATGTATTAAAATGTATATATCATTACAAAGTGGGATATTTGTTATGAGTAAGCGAGGATGGCTCAATTTTTAAAAAATCAGTGTAATCCACCACATCAACAGAATACAGAAATGAAATTACATAGTTATATTAAATTAAGGCAGAAAAAGCATTTGACAAAATTTGACACCCATTCATGATTAAAAACTCAGCAAACTTGGAATAGAGGAAACTTCCTCAACTTGATAGAGAATATTTGCAAAAACCTTCAGCTCTTATCATGCTTCATTGTGAGAAGCTAGATAATTACCTCTAAAAATGAAAATGGGCAAGATGTCTTCTGTTACCATATCTATGGAACATCATATGGTGATCTTAACTAGTGGAATAAGACAATAAAAATAAATAAAAGGTGTGAAGATGAGGAAAAGGACGTAAAACTGTCTCTGTTTATAGAAGACATGTTTGACCATGAAGAAAATACCTCCCAAATCAGATTTATGGGTATAGTAAAGAAACAGACATGTAATTATATATGTATGTACTCACTTGGTGTTATTTGCCATCCTCAACATATATTGAAGAACTTATAATCAGGAAAAGTATTAATTGTTTTTCAATTTGAAACATGCCATCCATATCTTCCCCTAATAATTTTAAATTTCTGATAGTATTTGGGCTTCCTGATTTTTAGCTTCTATTTTCCATTTTTATTTTTTTAATCTGGTAAACATCATGTTTAAAGAATTCTTTATATTTTGCCAATCTCAGGGCTTTAGCTAGCTAACTCATAGAAATTTTATTAGTCATTCATTGGAAAACACAACTATTCGGTTAGTGAGTCTGTTCTTGTTTTAAAACTCTTATTTGTAAGAATATCTAAAAGGTTTTAATAGCCTGTCATGTGCCAAGCATAGTACATGAATTATCTGTAATATATTTAGCAATAATTAACACTACAGAAAAGATAATAATTCCCCATTTTACAACTTATTTTATTTATCCACTAACACACACAAATATGCGGCACATACCATGTGACGAGTACTGGTCTACATACTTTCTTACATTAGTGATCATAACAAAAAAGTCCCAGTTGCTAATTTGAAATTAGCAAATATCAATATGAGTGGATATGGGCACAGTAATTGTAGGAAATAGAAAAAATTAAAATCAGAATAAATAGATGTTCCAGCATAAAGAAAATTGATGATTAAGCTTTTTAAAAAACTTTACATAGTTTTTAATATATCGTATCACTAATCTTTTCCTTTATCAATAAATAAATGCCTTTATCTGACACAAGTTTGTCCAACCTGTGGCCACATGCAGCCCAAGACAGCTTTGTATCCAGCCCAACACAAATTCATAAACGTTCTTAAAACATTATGAGATATTTTTGCAATTTTCTTTTTAGCTAATCAGTTATTGTTAGTGTTCAGGTATTTTATGTGTGGTCCAGGACAATTCCTCTTCCAATGTGGCCCAGAGAAGCCAAAAGATTGGACACCCACCCCTGACAGCAGATCCATATTTATTGGTTCTACACTCACTACAAGATGTTGTTCTGTCACTCACATGAATTAGAATTAGTGTAAAAGATACACTTCAAATTTAACATAAATAATAGTTAATGAGCTTTTTTTTTTTCTGAGATGGAGTCTTGCCCTGTCACCCAGGCTGGAGTGCAGTGGCGCTATCTTGGCTTACTGCAAGCTCCGCCTCCCAGGTTCACGCCATTCTCCTGCCTCAGCCTCCCAAGTAGCTGGGACTACAGGTGCTCGCCACCATGCCTGGCTAATTTTTTGTATTTCTACCATTTCTAGTAGTGTGGATGCAGGGAAAAAAAAATATCTAAAAGGTGTTTTATTGTTTCAAGATTTGTTAGATTACGATGATGGCAGGACATAACAACAATGACTCCAGGAAAATGAAAGGCAGAATTCTTTATTACTTATATAGTTCTGCACAAGAGGTGGCTGTGGGGTAGGGCTACATAGGGGTTGCACCTGGAAACCTAGGAGGAGGCTTATATACGGCAAGTCAAGTGAGTGAGCAAGGTTTAGAGGATTTGTTATGGACTGGGAATTTTGAATAATTCCATGGGCCCAATGAAGGAAGGGCCATTCCTCCATATGTGGCTCCCAGGCTTTTGGCAGTTGGGTACGTATGTAGTAAACCAGGAGCAGCAGAACCCAATAAGGTAAACCACTGGGGTGTAGGTTTAGCAAACAGCCTGGGAAGAAGACTTGAAGATTTTTTGGCAATGATCTCAAAACTGGGTCAAGACAGCACTTGTGCAATATTATATTGTAATATATATCTGCAGGGAAAGTATATTATAATTGTGGAGGTGCACATAAAACATAAAGAGGATCACATAAAATGCTTTTTGAATTATAATCATTCATATTTGCCCACTGTTATTATTTCATAATATCTTGACTGTATTATTGACATATACCTACTTTTTCTCTATGTACTAGTACTCTATTACATGATCAATTTACAGTAGAAAACCAGATAATTCTTTCTAATATACATATTGCATCTATTCCATGCCTTCAATGAATTTCCCATTGTTTAAACTATAGGTCAAGAACCTGTCCAATTGCTATACTTGTTTGGGAAGTTTGACACAAAATACAGATTTCTGTGATTAAGCATGTCTAGAGTGAAGCATATAAATCTTAATGAACTTTAGTCCTTTCTAGCATGTGAATATATTTTTTCTAATTATTGAAAAGATAATTGGTTAGGATTCAGATGAAAAAAAAAAAAAAGTACACACTGCTCCCATTAAAGTAACTAGGAAGCCACTACAACCAAAAAGTTGCCGGAGGTGAATGCCTTCTCTGCCTCTACAGGTTCCAAAACCATGTCAGCTCTGATCACATGAACACAATGAGTTGCCGCAAGGCTACTGACCAGATAGTTTCAATAGCCCAAAACGGTCGAAGTCCACATTATCATAAATACTCACATTAGCCATCAAAGTAATAATGCTATCAAATGTGATGCAGCCTTTAGAATACTCTACTGTACACCCATGAAATAATGAGTGTGTAAAGGGTTCAAATGTATAAGAGCCCTTAGAATCAGGGTTCTCTAAGTATTCTGAAAACCACTATCTTGGGACAATAGTCATTTACAGAATTTGTAACTCTCCCCGAACTATCTAAGCTCAGATTATGAAACGTTACATAAATGGGAGTTATAATTGTTAGTGTCTCAGGAATCAGGTTTGAACATTAATGCAGCAGCAATAAATGTAAGACTTTATTTTCAGGACAAAATAAACTATTTGTATGATTATGTTTCTATCTATTCACATGATGGGTAGAACACATGACATCATCACTTTTAGATGAAAAACATTGAACATTAGAAATGGTTTGGTTTGCACTAAATAGGACATGAATAATATTCTGCTTTAATTTAAAAAATGCAAAAAAAGTATGTATATCTTTACTTATTGTACATTTCACTTTCAAAGTTAGGTACACCATACATCGCATCCTGTATCCAAATATATTTCAACTGTGATGAAAATTTAGTTATCATGTTTTTTTCTAAATGGAAATTTAGTCTTATTTTCATACCAGTATTATAAGTAGATTTCTGTTTTGGAGCTTGCCAAGCTAAAAAAATCTTTAGTTAAATATGGGAATAGTTCTGCCAACATTCAGTCTTGGAAATTATGGACAGTGAGTTCTAATCCTGTTTTGCCAGTGACTCTTCTGTGGCATTGAACATGTCATTTTGCTTTTCTGTTTCAGTTCTCTCATCTGTGAAGCAGAGATAATATTGTTCATTTGAGCACATTGTTCCAGTCTATATCCTCTGAATGACTTTGCAAAAGAAACTCTGCATATGAATTTGAATATATGCCAACAAAATTAGAACAAGTTATCTACTTCGAAAGTATGCAAAAACGAACCAATAGAAATCATTTTGGAAATGCACTATGTGCATTCCTAAATTGGAGCAAATTTATCATTCTGGGCAATCCACCTCTACGTTTATAAAAATATAAGAGATAATTGTTTTTCTCTTATTATAGAAAAAAGTAAACTACCGAAGTACAATTTGTCTCTTCTCTTTGGAAAGGTTATAATCGTATCACAATCAACTTTATCTGTTAATCGGATTTGGTGCTAGTTGTTCCCAATGACAAAAATAGAGCAGTATAAACATTTCTACCCTCTGTTTTGTTAAGTAATCAAATTTTTTTGCCTCAGACAATTTCAATATTGCTACTTAAAAACAACAACAACAAAGTTCCTGAATTCTCCAGAGGTAACAGTATCAATTTTACTTAGAAGTACTACCCCAGACAGAGAAAAATAAATATGTAAGTCTGAGTTTTTATTTGTTTGTTTGTTTACCGTCCTTAACGTTTACATCACTGGTAGTCTTAGCCTTGTTTCTGCTACTCCAAAAATCATGATTGGTATCTTCAAAGTACAATTTTGTCAGAAGGAATAGCATACTAATTATGATTGCAGGATCTGTGATAAAAAATATATGGGTTTGAATTTATTTTCCCATTTACAAACTATATATTAATTGTTTATTTCAAAAACTACCTATTGCAATGAATGTGTAATGGTAATAAATATTAAATAATGTGATCGATTGTATATAGATTAATATTTGCTTTATACAATTAAAGGAAATCTATTATTTTCAAAACATTCCTTTAAATGGATTGAACTCTGATTAATGTATAAATCTTAGAGTTGCATTATCTCACAGATAGATAAATTTAACTAAATTTGAGTTTAAAAATGTTTGGAGGAAAACAGATGAAAATTAATAGTGGCACTCACATTAAAAGGATATAATTCAGTATTTTAAATATTGTTTCCTTAGACTATTCTACATTTGCCAAATGTTCTATGATGAGTATGTCTAACTTCTACAGTGTTTGCTGTTCATCTTACATTAAGTTTTGTTACCTACTTATTTTAGTTTCCTTTTTAGTAAAACAACAAATAATATTATCTCATTAGACTCTTGTAAAAATAAACAAGTAAAATTTAAACAGAAGTAATAAACAATATTTTACCATTTTTAAAACCTATTGAGACAGTTGTATCTCCAAGCCTTCTCCTACACAACTTATTCCATTTCAGATTTGTATCTTTAATTCTTAACTATGAGGAAAGACTCTTGCAACTTTAGGACAAACATCAATATTTTAGTGATAGTGGCCTGTGGGCTGACCAGCTTATTTAGTTAGAACATTGTGTAGAGGATAAATGCTATGAGTTCGACTCTTACATAGCAATTCATTTATTCATCCAAGAATCATTTACCAAGAATATCCTAAGTTTCTGTGCTAGGCAATGGCAAGAAAAATGAATTATAAAGTGTCCCTCTTTTGAGTAACATCTTAGCTCGTAAGATCAACTTGTTCAGCACCTGCAGATGCCATTTCACTGTCTTCTGACTTTCATTGTTTCAGATGAGAAGTCATCTTTAATTCTGATCTTTTTTTCCCCTGTATGTATGAAACTTTCTTCTCTGGCCAATTTTAAGATTTTTTTTCTTCCTCATGTTTTACAGCAATTTTATTATAATATACCTTGGTGTGGTTTGTGTTTTCTCCTTGGGGTTTGTTGAGCTTCTTGAATAAAATCACGTAATGATTTGGTGATATCTCTCCCAGGAATAGGAGTAAAAAAAAATCAGCATCTTTTCTTTCAAAAATACATTGGCTCTCATCCTCACTCCCGTTACTACCCAGTTAAGCCTCTTTATTTTATTTTAAAAACTTTTTTGCTCATGGAAAGAGTAAGTACTATGCAAAAGTACTACAATGCTATAGGTCACCACAGTGATACGAATCACTGCTTGAAAGAACAATAACTCTGACATGGTTACTACTCTTCACCCACGAAATCAAATTTTCACAGCATGGCTGAATTTTGCTTAACAAAAATGGATATTAACTGAAGAAACACCAGTTTCCTTGAGGGTAATGAATATACTTAAAATGCACCAGTGAGATTTATTCTGTGGAATGTATTCATCCCTGAAAATTTACTGTCCAGTGGGTAAAGATGAAGCCTGGTTTCCACTCCTTGCAGAGAACAAATGTGATCATGGTTAGGGGGTACAAAGAATGAGATGAGTGCCCACCTAAATAGCAGGAAGGCAGCGGAAAGCTGCGACTGTAAGTTTGTCTCCATCTTCCAAAGTGTGTAGCTATGGAAAAATTATTTAACACCTTGATATCTCAGTTACTTCACATATAAACTGGAGACAATGATACCTAAGAGTATTGTTGTAGAAATTAAGAACAGACTACTAATATGTAGTATATTACATGATGCAAAAAGTTCACGAGATTGTAGTTATTGTAATTATACTTGCTCCGAGGATCAGAAAATCACAGGCCATCACAAAGTAGTGAGACTATTTCATCAGCCAGTAATTTTTATTTTTCAAAAATGTGTACCTGCATTTTAATTTTCATTATATGCAGGTTATAATAAGAAAAAACAGAAAACATTTAGCTACAGATTAGGTGTTCCGTAGGTCTAATTAACAACCTTAATCTTTGGGATTCTGTGTTATTTACATGCTGCTATTTAGAATCTAAAGAATACCATTACAGATTGAGAATGTTTTGTAGGCTCTCGATTATAGAAATTTCTCCTTTCTGTGGGTGCTTGCATAATTTAAATGCCTTCACATGTCTTGCAAGTTAATTCCTTTTATTTAGGATCATGGAACCAAATGAAAAGAACAATTGAGAAAAATAGAGTAAGGTGTCTTAAGCAAAGCTTTGCATAATAAAATAGCTTTACAACATATAAAGATTTTCTGGTCATATGCAGCACACTGTGTTGTTTTTGATGAAAGGAATTCAGATCTTAACATGTTCAAAGTAAATTAAGATTATTAAAGCAACAAAATTGTAATAAAATTTGTCACATAAAGAAATATCCAGCCTTAAATAGCTTCACTATTTAAATTTTACAAATATTGAAGGAATATATATATAATACGTATAAAATAAGCTAGAGAATAGAAGAAAAATAGAGCACTTTTAAACTTCTTTTGTGAGTCCAGTATAATTTTAATACCAAAACCTGAAAAGGACATTGCAAGAAAAACAAGCAAAAAAGATCTCCAAAGTAAGCCAATATCTTTCACAAATATAGATGCAAACGTGAATTGAATTTATTCATATGTAGAAATATTTATATTTCATGACAAAGTGAGATTTATTTCAGGAATGCCTGACTTGTTTAACATTAGAAATATGCCACTTCAAAGAAACAAACAAGAAAAACATATAATCTTTTCAATAACTAAGGAAAACAAATTTTGATAAAACGCAACACATATTCATGATTTAAAAAAAATACAAACTAAAAAAAAAATTAAGAATCTGCATACAAGCCTGAAATAGTAATTTCTCTTCCATTTAATAAAGTAAATCTAGCAAAAACCTACAATGAATATTATACTGGTAAAATACTGAGGTTTTCCCACTAAATTCAGGAAAAATGTAAGGTTTTCTACTATTACTTGCATTCAACATTGTATTGAAAATCCAAGCCAGTGAATTATAACTGGCTTGGAGGACCATCTCTCCCAAAAATACAAAAATTATCTGGGTGTGGTGGCAGGAACCTGTAATCCCAACTACTCGGGAGGCTGAGGCAGGAGAATCACTTGAACCCGGGAGGCAGAGATTGCAGTGAGCCAAGATCACGCCATTGCACTCCAGCCTGGGTAAAAGAGTGAGACTCTGTCTCAAGAAAAAAAAAAAAGAAAGAAGGAAAGAAGGAAAGAAAGAAAGAAAGAAGAAAGAAAGGAAGGAAAGAAAGAAAGAGAAAGAAAGGAGAAAGGATAACACATATAAATAGAAAAATCATTTTTATATGTGGAAATTTCAGATCAACTATTAAAATTTATTAGAGAATGTTATATGGTTGCTGAGTAGTCAATATTAAAACATAGTCTATTTTTACATACTAGCAAAAAATAATTGAAAATAACAACGAAAACATATCTTCTTTAATATTAGTAAAATGCATATAATACCTTGATATTAAAGTAACAAAATATGTATAAAATCTATTTTGTATATTTTCTTTTGCTATATAACAGATAAAATACACATTTCATATATTTAAAGTATGAAAACACATGAGCTTTAAAATATGTATACACTGTGAAATCATCATGAAAATGAAAAAAAATCCCTATCAATAATACATTCAAACATACAGATAAAATCATATATCTAAAAATTCATATGAAACACTGAGAAAAAAATATTATGCATGAGACCAAATAAGAAAAAAGAATTCCAGAATGTTGCTAATTGTTGATATTCTTAATAAATACATGAAGACTCATAATATAATTTACTTTATTTCTATGTGTCTTTCAACATCAATTTTAAAAAGTTTTTTTGTTTTATTTTTGTTTTTGTAAGGGAGGAGAGACAGAGGAAGGAAGTTGATATTGATAGTTAAAAAGAAATGATGGATAAGGCATTCAAAACACAGAGTATGTATTATAAGTCAGATTTTAAGAATAAATGCCTAGATAGAAATAGACAGTTTTCAAAATCAATATTTCTTCAATTAGTTAATTCAACCCTAATCTTATTCATACGTTTTGAGAAAATCATCTTTTTAAATTCACCATCAAACTCCACCTCACAGTCAAATTTCCTTCTCTGACATATTCAGATTCTGAAACATCAGGCATGATTGTAATCTAAAGATCCTCAAATGACCTGACTAGTCAGTAATATTCTGATTGCTATAGGCTTGCATTTCTCAGCTTGGCTTTTTTTCTTCATTATGTGTATCCTTTTTATCATGCTGGCTATGTCCAGAATATCATAAATGAAAAACTGCCAAGATGAAGTGAAAGATACATTTCCTCTCTATTTTCTAGTTGCATTTTCCACCTCTTTGTGTATTTTCTTACACACATTTCTGTGTGTAAGAAATACAAACCTTTGCAACTTTTCCAGCTGAAGCAAAGATTTTTTCTCTTTAAAAATCTAAGCATATTTCCTCCAATATACATTTCTACATGCTTGCTCTCCACTTGTCAGTGAAATGTGAAGTGACTATTATAGCAATTATCTAAAAACTGTTTCAATATTTAAAATGGCATTTAATAATAGACTTTTTTCAAATGTCTACATTTCTGCTATATTAAATTATAAATTATTAAAATGACAGTCTACTTAAATTGTAGCATTTGATAACCATTTAATGTATGTTTGCTAATGAAAGAATAAACATGTTAAAAATAATCTGGTCAAATGTTCAAATATAGGAGGGGCAGAGCAATATGGCCATATAGAAGTCTTCACTGACTATCTCCCCAACAGGAACACCAACTTTAACAACTTTACTCAAAGAAGCACCTTCATAAGAACCAAAAATCAAGTGAACACTCGTGATAAATGGTTTTAGCTTTATATTGCTCAAAGAGGCACTGAAAAAGATGGAAAAGAAAGTCTTCAATCACTGATGCCACCCCTTCCCCAACTGCCAAGATGGGGCCATGTGGTGTGGAGACAGAATGTGTTCTTTGAGAGAGGGAGAGTGCAGCAATCGTGATGCTTTGCATTGAACTCAGTGATGCCCTGTCACAGTTGAAAGCAAAACCCTGCTGAACTCAGCCAATGCCCACCCACATAGAGAGCATTTAGACAAGCCCTAGCCAAAGGGAAACACCGCAACTCAATGATTGAAACTTGAGTTCTGGCAAGCCTCACCACAGGCTAAAGTGCTTGAGAGCCCTCAATAACTCAAAAGACCGTCTAGGCCACAAAGACTTTTAGATGAGTTCTAGTGCTGAGCTGGGCTCAGAGGCAATGGACTTCGGGGCCATGCCACCTACTAAGACATCAGCTGGGGTGGTTGAGAGAGTGCTTGTATCACCGCTTTTCCAACCCCAACTGCACAGGTAAATTTCTAAGGATTTTTACTCTAGTCCCTGGTTCCTGGATGACATGTTTGGACTTTCCCAGGGCCTGGGGAACTCGCCACCCTGAAGGGAAGTATACAAGCCTAGTTGGATTGATCACTTGCTTACTGTAGAGCCCGAGGGACTTGGGCAAACATAGATTGTAGCCAGGTAGTGGTTATGGCAGGCCTTGGGTGAAACCCAATGCTAGTCTGACCCAGTGCAGTACCAGTTGTAGTGGCCACAGGGGTATTTGTGTCACCCCATCCCCAGCTCCAGGTGGTTCAGCAGAGAGGGAGAGACTACATTTGTCTGGGAGAAAGTAAGAGAGGAAGACAAGAGTCTCTGCCTGGTAATCCAGAGAGTTCTTCCAGATGTTATCTAAGACCACCAAGGAGGTACCTTTATAAGTCTGCAAGAACCACAGTGTTACTGAGCTTAGGGTTCCCCCTAATGCAAATAGCTTAAATCACAACACCCAAGTCCCTTTGAACATCCAGAAAGCATTCCCAAGAAGGATGGGTACAAACAAACCCTGACTCTGATGACTAAAATAAATACCTAATTCCCAGACACACAGAGACATTTGCAAGTATCATGATAGTGAGGAAAATATAACCTCAACAAATAAACTAAATAAGGAACAATGGACCAATTCTGATGAAACAGAGATATGTAATCTTTCAGAGTTTAAAATACTTGTGTTGGGGAAACACAAAGAAATTCAAGATAACAAAGAGAAGGAATTCAGAATTCTATCAGATAAATTTAACAAAAAGATTTAAATAATTAAAAATTATTAAGCAGAAATTCTAGTTCTGAAAAATGCAAATGACATACTGAAGAATACATTAGAGCCTCTTAACAAAACTGATCAAGCATAAGAAAGAAAGTGAGCTTGAAGACTGGCTATTTGAAAATGCACAGAGGAGAAAAAACAAAAAAAAATGAAAAAGAATAGAGCATGCCTACAAGATTTGAAAAATAGCCTCAAAAGTGAAAACCTAAGATGTATTGGCCTTAAAGAGAAGATAGAGATAAAGGAGTAGAAAGTTCATTCTAAGGGATAAGGACAAACATAGAGAAAGATATGTTCCCAAACCTAGAGAAAGATATCAATATCCAAGTACAAGAAAGTTACAGAACACCAAGCAGATTTACCCCAAAGAAGACTATCTCAAGACATTTAATAATCAAACTCCAAAAGATCAAGAACAAAGAAAGGATCCTAAAAGCAGCATGAGAAAAGAAACAAAAAAACATACAACGGAGCTCCAGTACATTCAGCAGCCAACTTTTCAGTAGAAACCTTACAGGCCAGGAAAGAGAGGCATGACATATTTAAAGTGCTAAAGGAAAAAAAAAAACAAAAAAACTTTTACCCTAGAACAGCACATTCAGCAAAAATATCCTTCAAACATGAAGGAAAAAGAAACACTTTCCCAGAGGAATAAAAGCTGAGGAGTTTCATCAACACCAGAATCGCCCTACAAGAAATGCTAAAGGAGGTAGTTCAATCAGCAAGAAAATGATGTTAATGAGCAACAATAAGAAGTCATCTGAAGGTATAATACTCACTAGTAATTAGTAAGTAATAGAATAGCACTGTAACTGTGGTAAGCAAACTTCTCAAGTAAAAAGAGTAAATGATGAAGTAATCAAAATTAATAATTATAACAACTTTATAAGACATAAACAGTATAATAACATATAAATAGACCAAACAAAAAGTTAAAAAGTTGGAAGACAAGGTTAAGGTGTAGAGTTTTTTTTGTTTTGCTTCTTTGTTTATGCACATAGTGTTAAATTATTATCAGCATAAAATAATGGGTTATGAGACAGGATTTGCAAGCCTCCATAGTAACCTGAAATTGAAAAATGTACAATGGCTACAGAAAATATGAAAAGCAAGAAATTAAATCATACCACCAAAAAAAAAATCATGTTAATTAAACAGAAGGCAGGAAGGAAAGAAAGAAGAAAGAGAAGACCAAAAACAACCAGAAAACAAATACTAAAACGGCAGGGTCAAGTCCTTATTTATCAATAATAACATACGTATACATACATCTATGGTGAACTGATTTTTGACAAAAAAGTGCCAAGAACATACATTGAGGAAAGGACAGTCGCTTCCATACACAGTGCTGGGAAAACTAGATATCTATATGTAGAAGAATGAAAGTAGACCACTATCTCGTCATATCCAAAAATCAAATAAAAATAAAGTCTCAAATCTAAGACATCAAACTATGAAACTATTATAAGAAAACAGTGGGGACATTCTTCAGGACATTGGATGGGGCAAAGATTTCTTGAGTAATAGCCCACAAGCACAAGCAACCAAAGCAAAAATAGACAAATGGGATCACATCAAGTTAAAAAGCTTCTTTGCAGCAAAGGAAACAATCAGTGAAGTGAAGAGACAACACACAGAATGGGAGAAAATATCTACCCAGTACCAGTCTGACAAGGGATTAATAACCAGAATACATAAGGAACTCAAACAACTCTATGGGAGAAAATTTAATAATATTAATAAAAAATGGGTAAAAGATCTGATCTTTTTTCCAAAAGAAGACATAGAAATGGCAAATGAGTATATGAAAAGTGCTCAACATCATTGATTATCAGAGAAATGCAAATCAAAGCTTCAATGAGATATCATCTCACCGCTGTTAAAAGGGCTTTTATCCAAAAGACAGGCAATAACAAATGCTGGTGACGATGTGGAGAGAAGGGAACTCTTATACACTGTTGGTAGAAACGTCAATTAGTGCAGTCACTATGGAGAACAGTTTGGAAGTACCTCAAAAAACTACAAATAAGGCTACCACTTGATCCAGTAATCTCACTTTCAGGTACACACCCAAAAGAGGAAATCAGTGTACTGAAGAGATATCTGCACTCCCATGTTTGTTGCAGCATTATTCACAATAAGCCAAGATTTGGAAGCAACCTAACTATTCATTACCAGATGAATGGGTAAAGAAAATATGGTACATATGCATGACGAACTTCTATTCAGCCATCAAACAATGAGATCTTGTCATTTGCAACAACATGGATGGAACTACAGGTCATTATGTTAAGTGAAATAAGCCAGGCACAGAAAGACAAACTTCACACGCTAGCACAAGTCTGACTGTGGTAGAAAATAATTTAATTATACATTTTAAAATAACTAAAAGAGTGTAATTGGATTGTTTGTAACACAATGGATAAATACTTGAGGTGATAATACCTCATTTACTGTGATGTGATTTTAAGTATTGCATGCCTTTATCAAGGCATCTCAGATAACCTGATTATAAGATATTTTCATAAAGGCATTCTATATATAGATATATATATATACACACACATACATATATATATATAAACACGTATATAAAATATAATATGTCAGAGGTAAGATAAAAGTGCATGTGAATAGATGATCACTAGAAGAGAGGAATTAAAATGTTCCCAACACAAGAAATGACACTCAAGTTGACGGATATCCCAAATGCTGTGACTTTATCATTACACATTCTATGCATGTAACAAAATAGCACATGTACTCCATAAATATGTATGAATATTATAAATTAACAAATAAAAAGAAAATATGATTAGGTCCTATTGTCTACATTGTGACTTTTCATTTTCTAGCAGACATCTTAGTAAGAAAAAAATGTGATGAGTTATATGAATGATCAGCTACAAAAAGTCCCAAAGATCAAAACAATGCAGTTGGCTATAAGAATTAAAATGCTGAACAGTGAAAAACAGTTACTTTTGCTGATGTGTATACATATATTTACATATATTTTTAAATTATATACAAATACATATATGTATAAATTTAATGCATATGTTTATATCTATATACTTATATTTACATTTAACTTTCAACAAGATAGCTATGTCTATGAGAAGATTTCTTTTTCTGTAAATAGAATAACTAGAAAAAATGCTTCTGATATAGAAAATTATCAAAAATCAAAAACAGAATAAAGCAGTGAAGAATTGATGGGTCAAGAGCAAGTAGAAAACTGAAATGTGAGACTTGAATTTGGATTTTCTTTTTTCAAACAGCAGCTGCTAAATTCAGAAGAAGCTGAGCAGCTAAGAAACTTCTTTGACAGCCACTAGGAAATAGTGGTGCAAAAATGGACTGCAGAAGAAATGGCTGCCCTCCTAAATCCAAAGGATTTGGTTTCAATCCTGAAAGTTTATATCAGAGGGATACAATGGATGATACCAACTCTCACAAAGATTGAAGACTGACTTTGAAATAACTCAATTCACAAAAGTGAGTTGTGTTTATATAGATTGCCAGAGCAGACACATGGTGGAAGCTAATGTAACTCTTCTCTATAAAAAGATCCCTAACCTGAGGAAAATGAATCTGAATAATATTATGAGTTGAAGTGTGTCCCTCCAAAATCCATATGTTCAATTTCCAGACCCTCGTACTTCTGAATGTGATCTTATTTGAAACTAGGGTCATTTGAGATGTAACCTGTTAAGATGAGATCATACTGGAAGACAGTGGGCCCCTGATCCAATATGTCTCACATCCTCATCTAAAAGGGGAAATTTTGACATAAACACAGGGGTAAGACATTGTGAGAAGACAGGCATCTACAAATCAAGGAATGCCTGAGGCTATCAGAAGCTAGGAGAGACACTTGGAACAGATCTTCTCCTAGTTCCTATAGAGGAAATGTGGCTTTGCCAACACCTTGATTTTAGACTTTTGGCCCCAGAAGTGAGGTAATACATTTTTGTTGTTTTAAGCCATGTTGTTTGTGATATTTTATTTTAGCAGCCCTACCTAGGAAACCAATACAGATGAGCAAACATGGAATATTTGTTCTCACTAGAATCTCTAACTTGAATTGATAATTTTCTTCCATTAAGAATGTAGGTAGAAAACAACTATATCATTTGCAGTACAGGAGACTTTGTCACCAATGAAAAATGTACATGTATCCATACTATTGTTTTATTTTATTTAAGTTCTGGGGTACATGTACAGGATGTGCAGGTTTGTTACATAGGTAAAAGTGTGCCATGGTGGTTTGCTGTACCTATCAACCCATCACCTAGGTATTAGGCCCAGTATGTGCTATTTTTCCTGATGCTCTCCCTCCCCCTGCCACCCCCCCGACAGGCCCCAGTGTGTGTCGTTCCCCTCCCTATGTCCATAATAGCGTTGGAGCTATCTATAGGTAATACCTATGCGCATCATTAGTTTGTTTAGATTAGTTATTAGAATGAGTTATTTTTATATTAAATAAGCATATTAATCAAAATATGTATTAATACAGTTTTGTTAATATGTTGATATGGTTTGGTTCTGTGTCCCCACCCAAATCTCATCTTGAGCCATACTCCCATATTCCCATGTGTTGTGGGATGGACCTGGTGGGAGGTTTTAATAAAATTTTGTGGCGGGTCTTTCCCATGTTGTTCTTATGATAGTGAATAAGTCTCATGAGATCTGAGGTTTTATAAGGGGAGTTTCCCTGCACAAGCTCTCTCTTTGCTTTCTGCCATCTGTCTAAGACGTGCCTTGCTCCTCCTTGCCTTCCTCCATGATTGTGAGGCCTCCCCAGCAACATGGAACTGTAAGTCCATCAAACCTATTTTTCTTCCCAGTCTCGGCTATGTCTTTATCAGCAGAATGAAAACGAACTAATATATATGTTAATAACTATTTCAATACAATTTGTTCTCTCTATAAATCTATGTAACTTATAATGCATATTTTAAAAGATTAATCTGATAATATATTTATGGGTTCATAAGACTGTCAATAGTTCATTGCTATAAAAATTATTAAGAACTTTATGCTAAAAGAAAGAAATATTGTAGACTGTAAATTATTTCTACAACCGTTTTCATTCAATACTTGACACTGAATTACAAACAGACACATAAAAAACAGTAGACATACAAACAAAATATGAAAAAGTAAGGCAGATGCAGTATACATTTAGCTAATAGATCCATCACACATTGCTTTGAAAACATATATGAAATATTGACCAAAAATGAGAATTTTAGAACCTAAAACCATGAAAATGAAAATATAATTAGTGAAAATGATATCTCAGTGAAATATTTTAATATGAGGTTAGGCAAACTTGAAATAATTACTTAGCCTTCAGAAAATAATATACAGAAAAAAATAAGGAGAGACAAAAAAATACATGAGAGTTTAGAAGATGTCAGAAAAGCACACCTAGACACATCTGGGTTAAACTTCCGATTAAAAGAAGACAACAGGATATCTTAAAAGCAGAAAGAACAAAGGTAAATTATCTTCAAACAAACGGAGTTCTCAACAGTATCAATGGAAAAATCAAGGATTGATTATTATAAACAGATAAAAGAAATTAATAGCTAATTAGGAATCTTATACACAGCAAAAAAAAAAACTTTAACAATTACTTACTCCTATTCAAGATGGAATAACAGAGTTTTGCCTTCTTATCCGAAACTACTAAGAAATTGAATAAAATACAGCAAACAATAACCTTCAAGATGTGAATATCAGACATCAAAGACAGTGATCTCTGAGAGACAGAAAACAAAGTGAGGCCTGCAATAGTTACAGCTCATTATCTGGAGGTAATTTTCAGGCTGAGGTGCAGGAAGTGGAAGCCAGGCAGAACTTGGAGTTTGGGGAGGCCAAAGACACTGTGTAGAGAGTGTAACTCAAGTCTTTAATAGAGTATTGAGCAGTGTATGTATGTGAGGAAATTCCCTGAAGCCAGGGAAAGAACCACCAAAAGAATATGAGCATGATGGGGTTCTCAGGGATAGAGATAGTTCCTATTCCCACCAACCAGAATGGAAATCCTCATCTTCACAGGTGTAGGTAGAGGGCTCAGAAAGGTTTTGCCTCAGTATTCAGTGATACCCACTTACAAAGCAAGGCTTAAAAAAAGTAAAACTGAAGAAATAAGCCTAAAGAAATAGAACTCTTAATAAGCAAGTAAACTGTTCTCCAGAACAAATCTAAAAAATATTAACAAGAATCTAAAAACAACCAGTACCAAACTAGGTCAAACCCCAATATGTAGCATCATTTCAGAATTTGTAATGCATGCAAAGAAGTGAGAAAATTTGATTCATTAATTAATCAAAACCATATAAAATCATACAGGTCATAGAATTGGTAGAAGGACACTGAAATAATTGTGATAACTGTATTCTATATGTTCAAGAATATGTTCAAGGATAAGTAATTTTTTTCTGGAAAGAGCCACATATAAAATAAGAGGGTTAACAACTTTCACAACTATTAAACTATTAACTTTGCTGTTGTAGCATAGAGAAACAGATAGATAAATAGATAAAAATAAATATGGATTTTTCTTAAAGAGGCTGTGGACTGTGTTTAGTCTATGGACTATAATTGGCTAAGGTCTGATCTAGAAGAAATATAGAGCATATTAACATTAATAGAAGGTTTTTTTTTAAATCAAGAGATAGAAACTACAATGCCTAAAATATAAAATACATGGTATAAAATTAACAAAAAATTAAGCTTAAAAAAACACAGAAAACTATATGATTTTAAGCAATTTATTATATATGTAGCTGAAGTCCCCAACCTTTTAGGGGGACAGAAAAAATGATTTGCAGTACCAATTATGACAAATTTTCCAAATTTGATGAAAACTATAAACATATAAACTTAATGAGTTCAAAGAACCCCAAACAAAAGAAACATAAAGTAAACTATATGAAAGTTAAAACTTTAAAAGTTTTGGAAGAAAAGTCAGGTCAATATATTTGTGAATAAAGATTAGGCAAAGATGTGCAGATTGAAAGAAAGTAAAGTACTTAAAAGAAGAGTGATTAACAACTTGGACAACGTCATAAAAATTATAATTTTCTGTTCATCCAAAGACACTGTTAAGAAAGTGAGAAGTCAAGCCACAGACTGGGAAAAATGTTCATAATGCATTTGAAAAAGATTACATTCAGAGTATTAAAAAATCCCTACAAAGACATAATAAATATCAGTTAAAATGGAAAAAAAGACTTGAACATGCACCTTTGTTTTGTTTTTTCTTAAGAGAAGATCTTGCTCTGTTGACCAGGCTGAATTATAGCAGTGAGATCAAAGTTCATTGCAGTATCTACTGTTACCATTTATATTTAACACTGCACAGCTATGTCCTAGCCACTGCAATAAAGCAAGAAAAAAATATGTATATCTAAAGCAGGAGTCCCCAGCTTAAAGCATGGTACTTATCCGTGTCCTGTTAGAAAACGGGCCACACAGCAAGAGGTGAGTGGTGGGGCAAGCAAGGATTACCACCTGAGCTCTGCCTCCTCTCAGGTCAGCGGTGGCATTAGATTCTCATAGGAAGGAGCACGAACCCTCTTGTGTACTGCCCATGTGAGGAATCTAGGTTGCAGCACTCCTTATGATAATACAATGCCTTATGATCTGTTACTGTCTCTCATCACCCCAAAAGGGACTGCCTAGTTGTAGGAAACCAAGCTCAGGGCTCCCACTGATTCTACATTATGGTGAGTTGTATAATTATTTCATCATATATTACAATGTAATAATAGAAATATAGTGCACAATAAATGTAATGTGCATGAATCATTCTGAAACCATCCACCCCAACCCCGGTCCATTTAAAAATTGTCTTCCATAAAACTGGTCCCCAGTGCCAAAAAGGCTGGGGATTGCTGCTATAAAGGAAGAAATAGACCGGTCATCAGCCCCAGATTATATGGCTATGAACTTGGAAAACTGTAAGAGTTTCCAGAATAAACTATTAAGTTAATAAAATAAATCTGGCAAGGTTGCAAAATTAAGTTGCATGTTTATATACCAGAAACAATCTCAAATTTTAATTATAAAATGTTATAACTAAAATCACTGGAATAAAGCTAACAAAACTATTGTATGTACAAATATATATGTATATTATATAGACACACACACATAGATACAATTGCACATTTGGGATAAATCAAAGATAACAAAGGGAAAATATCATGTTTCAATAAGATTCAAGTTTTAAAGATGTCAGTGGTCCCAAATCAGTATTTTCAATGAGTTTCTAATTAAAATTCAAATTTTCTTTTTAAGTGTGGACATCAACAATCAGATTTAAAAATGTATATAAAAATGCAAAAATCCAAATACATACAAAACAACCTTGAATAAGAGCAAGTTGATAGGAATTGCCCTACCAGTTACCAAGTCTGTGTTCATTATCAATTCACTGTCTCTCAGCTTCAAATCTACCCATCTTTTCCTGATTGGTGACACTAGCTGGAGCCCATAAATATTTCTTTTTTGTCAGCTGACTTGATATTAGGCTTTGATGATATTGGGTGCTAAAATGATATTTCCAAGGCCAGAGTGGGAGAAGGTGTTTCCCTGGCTGTTACTGGTGTTTGTGTTTCTTATTTTAGTTGTTGCTATTATTGCTTTTGTTTTTATTGTTCCATTTTTTCTTTTTCCCCACATGGCAGCACTCACGTAGCACTCTACTATCTTTTTCGCCACCATCTCCTCTGCTACTTCTTTAACCTGGAAGTTGTAGCTGCTTTCTGCATTTGCTATTTTTGGATCTTCTGGAACTCTTTTCATCTCTTTTATTTGTTAATGATATTTTACTTGTTAACAAATCTTTATGATAAATTCACCCTGTTTCCTGAATGGATCCTATATAAAAATAAATCATAAATGTACAGTAACTAACATGAGTCTTGGCCGGGCGCAGTGGCTCACGCTTGTAATCCCAGCACTTTGGGAGGCCGAGGCGGGCGGATCACGAAATCAGGAGATCGAGACCACAGTGAAACCCCGTTTCTACTAAAAATACAGAAAAAATTAGCTGGGCGTGGTGGCGGGCGCCTGCAGTCCCAGCTACTCAGAGAGGCTGAGGCAGGAGAATGGCGTGAACCCGGGAGGCGGAGCTTGCAGTGAGCCGAGATTGCGCCACTGCACACCAGCCTGGGCAAAAAAAAAAAAAAAAAAAAAAAAAAAAAAAAAAAAAACTAACGTGAGTCTTACTGGCTCACATATAAGCAAACAAATCAAATGAATAGCATAGAAAATCCCTAATTGATACCTGCAACTAAAGAATATCTGTTTGAAGCAGAGGTGACGTTTCTGAGCATTGAAAAATAGAAAATGTGGTATTTTCAATAATTTGTCGTGGGGTTATTTGGAAATAAACATTCAATTTGACCCCTACCTAAAATTTCTCAAAAATCTACATCAAGATAATTATTGATCAAAATGTAAAAGCAAATCAATATATCTTCTAGAAGATAATCTAGGACAATATACCCTTGAGGTCAGGAGAATATTTCTTAAACAGGACACAGAAAGCACATTCTAAAATCAAATACAAAAAGGAGTCAATGACAAGTAACTGTAAACTACATTGATAATGTAACTAAACAATAAAAACACAATTAAAAAATAAAATTTGAACACTGTGCCCTGTTTTTACATGCTTGGATGATTTTTGTCAAACATAGATGTGAATATAAATTGTCTAATAATTGAATCAGAACACATAAAAATCAATTTCTATTATAGTTCTAATGTTGCTGAATCATAATTAAAAATTTTCTTCTGGAAGAACACATTCACTGATCTATTCTGGGATAGTCAAGTAATATTCTAGTTAATTAATTTATTCAACAAATATTAAGTGCAAACTAGATACTAAGATTATAACTAGTCCAGTAATAGGCAGAAATCATTGCAAAGCAGTATGTCAGTTATCCGTTACCACAAAATATATCCCAATGCAAACTATAAAATCTTTGTCACATTAAGTCATGAGTTTGTGGATTAGCAGGGGTCAGCTGGGCATGACTAGATGGTTCTACTTCAAGAAATGAGTCTGAGTGAGCTTTTCTCTGAAGTGAGGCTTTATGTGCGCCCATTCTTTTGTCCTGGAGTTGAAGCAGCAGCTACCCAGGAAGGTCTTCTTATGAAGATATCAGAGTCACAGCAGACATAGCCTAACTGCATGTGCACTTTTGCTATCTGATAGCATTCCATTGGTCATAGCAAGTAACATGGTTAAACCTAAAGTGAAGAAGTGGTGAAACATCCTCCACTTATTTAGTGGAGGAATAGCAAAGTCACATGAGAAAAGACATAGATAAAGTGATGTTGAAGAACTGGAACCCTTCAGGCAATCTACTACAGGCCGTTAGACCACGTAATATATATAATAACATAATTCTAACACCAACCATAGTACAAGAAACAGGACTCCAGTGTCTGTAGGAGTAAACATGTTTAAATGTTTATAGTAATAAGAATTTATTAGCCTATGATTTGGGGCACTGGTTGTATTTTTTATTTTAATAGTTAAAATGGAGCTTGAGTAAATCGCATCTATCCTATTATAATCCTTGGATAAATTGTACTGTGTTGCATTTTCCCAAGTTATGTTTATAGCTAACTGTTCTGTGGCATTGGTGACTCAAATTCAGCCACCTATCCTACCCAGCTTCTGTGATGAAGCAAAATATCTTTCTTAAACTGTCATGTGATTTTTACATCAACATTTTCTAATTATTTTTGCAATTGTGCTAATTAGTGCTTTTTAAGTGTAACTTGTTCTTCTCATCCTACCTATTTCTATCACCACTGATGAAAAGCCAATACACATAAGAAATATTTACTAACATCATAAAATAATAAAAACAATCAAATTTCCATATGGCATTGAAAGGAATGCCAAATAGCTCAGTAGTCTTTCCCTGGGACTTTTGAAACAGAATAAATATCCAATAGATCTTGGGCTACTTTTTAAAAATTATATAATCCTGCCTGAAGGCTGGGGAATGAATTCAATGAGGTCCTTGGCTAAAGTGGTTCGTAATAATAGAGTGATGGATGCGAACTGACAGCTTACATCTATTTTTTTCAGTTGTCATAAAAAAATAATTGGAAGTCAGTGTCTAGCATGGCTGCCAACTCAGTAAAATCAACAGGCAAAACGTTAACAAAAACAGATGACAAATTCCCTGTGGAAATGCATTTGCTTGGCAGCTACTGTAGGTAATGTTGATGAACAGACAAGGCAGGAATAGAAGCTTGCAGGAAGTGATGCATACGAGTGGGCTCCCTCACTTACTGTACTCTAGTGTGTTTCTCTTCAATCACAACATCTATAGCTTTGATCATAAATTATATTTTAAATCAATCATAAAATAATAGCAAGCTACTGTGATCTAGTTAAAACTTGTCTCAAAATAAAATATCTAGTTTTTTGTTTGTTTATTGTTCCTTAGGAGGCAGCATGTTTGAATAATTCCTTTGCCTCTTCCCCTTTTCCCTAGGCTGTGTCAGTTTCATCTTTACTGCATTCTATTAAATGTCATGTACTGGCAATAAATAACATGATCTAGTTTGTCAAACTGAAAACAAGCTTTATCATTATAAATGTAAGAGATAATTAAAATAGACAATTATTGCATGGACAAGTTAAATACTTCTGAACCCATTACTTTAAAAAATGTGAATTTTAAATTAACGCGTTCAGTCTTGGTTAAGGGTTAGATATATTAATAGTCATTCAGTAACATAGAAACAGACCTACAAACATATTTCTGACAACTTTTCATCAACATAGCAAAAACATGCAAAATTTAAGTGGATTTGAATTTAAGCAACTATGCTTCAGTTGCTTCTTTTATCAATGTTACTAGTAGAACTTATTCCAGATGATTGTGATCAGAAGTGAGATAATAAATACAAACTACTTCATGTGCCTAGTATTTAAAAATATTATTATTAGAATTCTTATTGCACATATTATATTATAATAAATATCATGTCCCTCTTTTAAATTAGAATTTTTATTATCATTCTTCAAAATTTACAAGGCATTAATCAATGCTTGAATAGGAGCAGATTCTATAGAGTGCACCTAAGTCAGATAATATGACTAGTGATCAGGTTTTTTAAAGAAATGTTGTTACATATGCCACCTCCCTGAAAAACTTTAGCCAAGGCTATGACACACACACACACACACACACACACACATAATTTTCTTTATATATTTAAAAATTTTTTTGGTTTGTTTTTTTTTTTTTGAGACAGAGTCTCGTTTGTCACCCCAGGTGAGCATTCTTTTGGAATTTCTCAATTCCCTAGCATTTGTAAGTAAACAAAAGAAACCATAGGGTTGGAATTTTGAGATATCAGTGATTGGGGAGACAGGGAAGTGACAAAATATTAAATGTATGGAAAGTAAACGTGACTATAATTAGAAAAAGGGAGGGGAGAGCATAGTTGTATACTATATAAAGATATATATATATATATATTTACACACACACACATACACACTTACCAAAAATATATATATATACTTTTATATATATGTAAATACATACATTCATATATATGTGTATATATAGAGAGAGAGAGAAACACAGAGAGAGAGAGAGAGAGAAGGAGAGAGACAGAGAAAGATAAGGAGATCTATTATGGGAATTAGCTCACTCAGTTGTGGAGGCCAAGAAGTCCCACAATATGGAATCTACAAGCTGGAGACCCAGGAAAATTGGTGGCATAATTCAGCTTGAGTCCAAAGGCCTGAGAACTGAAAGGGCCACTGGTGTACATTAGTCCCCCCTTATCTGAGTGGAGGTCTGAAACTGCTGATAGTACCAAACTCTTTATATACTATTTTTTCTCATATATATAGGCCTATGATAAAATCTAACTTATAAATTAGGCACAGTATGAGATTAACAACAATAACTAATAATAAATTAGAACAATTTTAACAATATGCTAGCGTCCCTACTCTTGGACTTTGAAGCCATTATTAAGTAAAATAAGGGTTACGTGAACAGAAGCACAACAATACTGTGACAATCGAACTGATAACTGAGATAGCTATTTAGTGACTAATCAGCAGGTAGCTTGTACAAAGTAGATATGCGGGAAAAGGGAAGGATTATTGTCCCAGGCAGTACAAAATGGGCAGCTACAAGACTTTATCACACTACTCAGAAGGTCATGCAAGTTAAAACTTATGAATTGGCCGGGCGCAGTGGCTCACCGCTATAATCCCAGCACTTTGGGGGGCCGAGATGGGTGGATCACTTGAGGTCAGGAGTTCGAGACCAGCCTGGCCAAAATGGTGAAACCCCATCTCTACTAAAAATCAAAACAAATTAGCTGACTGTGGTGGTGCATGCCTGTAATCGCAGCTACTTGGATGGCTAAGGCAGGAGAATCACTTGAACCCAGGAGGCGGAGAGTGAGCCGAGATCACTCCACTGAACTCCAGCCTAGGAGACAGCTCAAAAAAAAGAAAAAAAAAGTATGAATCGTTTTATTACTGGATTTTCCATTGCATATTTTTGGATCGTGGTTTGCCACAGGGAATTGAAACTGCAGACAGCGAAACCTTGGATGTAGATGTCCAATGTCCAAGAGCAGGAGAAGATGGATGTCTCACTTTAAGGAATGGAGGATTCACTCAACTTGTTGTTTTGTCCTTGCTTTCAAAGGGTTGCATGGTGCCTGCCAACATTGGTAAGGGTGGGTGGGGGCTCTTCTTTATTCAGTGTACTGATTTAAATCCTAATTTCTTTCAGAAACACTCTCAGAGATGCATCCAGAAATAGTGTTTAACCAGCTATCTGGGTATCCCTTAGCTTAGTCAATTTGACACATAAGTTAACAATTACAGTAGTTCATTAGCAAGATTGTGCTCAATGTCATTTGTGCCTGTATTACTTTCCTATTGCTGCTGTAACACATTACCACTAACATGGTTGAAAACAGTAAAAATTTATTATCTTACTGTTCTGGAGTTCAGAAGCCTAAAATGGATTCTTCAGATGGTGTTCCTTCTGGAAGCTGTAGGGGAGAATCTGTTTCTTTGCTTTTCCCAGCTTTTAGAGATCATATGCATTTCTTGGCTCATGGATCTTTCCTCTATCTTCAAAGCCAAAACTATAGTATCTTCTCTCCTCTATGGCATCTGCTTCTATCTTTACATATTGCTCTGAATCTGATCCCCTCCTGCCTCCCTGTTAAAAGGACCCTTGTGATTACACTGGGAAACACAGACAATCCAGGATAATTTTCCCATCTCAACACCCTTAATTTAACCACATTTCCAAAGTCTCTTTTTGTCCCAGAAAGGTAGCATGTTCACAAGTTCTGGGTTTCAGGATGTAGATTTTAGGGGGATTATTATTCATGTTATTATAGTATTTTATACCTTATAAGTTGCTATGGAAGGCAAAAACAAAGAGAAATAAAAATATTTAAACAGCTATTATCAAGCTCTCAGTGGAAATTGAGAACTAAATGTAATACGAAGTTAAACATATGGCAAATGTGAGCAGGAATAGAGATGTGTTCTTTGTCAATGAAAATTCTGAACACAATCTGAAGGTTAAGCTCTGAATAAAGCCCAGTTTATTTTAAAAAGGAAGGAAGGAAGGAAGATAGGAAGGAGGGAAGGAAGGAAGGGGGGAAGGAAAGAAGGAAGGAAGGAAGGGGGGAAGGAGGGAAGGGGGGAAGGAGGGAAGGGGGGAAGGGGAAGGGGGGAAGGAGGGAAGGGGAAGGGGGGAAGGAGGGAAATAGGGAGGGAAGGAAAAAAGGAAGGAAGAAATAAAGGAGGAAAGCAAGGAAGAGAGGGAGGAAGCAGAAGAAAGAAGGGGGATAATCAATATTAAAAATATTTGTATAAATATTGGCACAACAGTTGGGAAAATTTGTAATATGTGGACAATTTTTGAGAATTTGGGCAATTGTCAAGAACTTGTCAAGAACTTGGAATATTTAGTTTAGAAAATGTGAGCAATTTTGAAGAATTTGCTGTGATATATCCACTTGTATAATTTACCATTTTATTTTTCCTTGCATAAAATATGAGAAATATGACAACATAAAGACCTATTACCTTTCTCTTTTTTTTCTTTCTTTTTTTTTTTTTGAGACAGTCTCGCACTGTCGCCCAGGCTGGAGTGCAGTGGTGCGATCTCGGCTCACTGTAAGCTCCGCCTCCTGGGTTCAGGCCATTCTGACGCCTCAGCCTCCCAAGTAGCTGGGACTACAGGCGCCCACCACCACATCCAGATAATTTTTTGTATTTTTAGTAGAGACAAGGTTTCACCCTGTTAACCAGGATGGTCTCAATCTCCTAACCTCGTGGTCCACCCGCCTTGGCCTCCCAAAGACCTTTCTCTTATGGAAAGTTTGCCTCTCTCAAAATAAGCAAGGTGAAGATCTGGAGCAGATGAGTAAATCTTCTCAATTCCCCAAGTCATTCCTTCATTCTAATTCATTATGTCAAGGCAGAATGCCAAAATGGTGTACTAGTTTTATGTATATATATATATTTGACATAGTGGTTTTTATCACTAATCCAAAAAATATGTCCAGTGCACATGTGGCAATACAATCTCATTATCTGAACTTTGTATTTCCCAGTGAGTAATAGTCACTAAGAGCTTCCAAATGGTGAAGTCAAACCAGTTGCCATAGGGAGATTAGAAGACATCGAAATGTGAGTGTCATTATTATTTTCTGATAGAATATTAGAATAGAAAAAATGATCTTGTTAAAAATATAAAGTATTTTATTTTCCATGTAAGTAACTAAAACCCATATTAGTCATACTTGCTAAACCCTTTTAGAACAAGTTAAATATATTTTAAAAAATTAAAAATATGTAGGAGCTAAACATTGTACTCCTAAATTAGTAGATTCTCAACATTTGAGGAATACATTTAGCTTTTTACTTGTGTTTATTCTTTTAAAATAACTGCTGTATTTCAAGTTGTTGAGTAAATTCATGAATAAAATAAACATATATTTTAATATATCACCATGTCCACACCCTACAAGAGAGAAAATATTGATGTGGTTCAGTAAACACCGGATATACTTAGGACTGTAAATTTCTAGTTGTTTTTCCTTACATCTAACTTGTCATTTATAATAAAGTTTGGTTTCATGAATCAAGGAAGACATAAGTCTTTCACTAGAAAATCCTGAAATGTTTCTATATAAAAACTTGGTATATTTAATGTTTTTCTTTCCAGAGCACAAACTGTAATAATATACCGAATAATTTATAAATAAAATAAAGAAATAAAATGACACTAAAGCTTAATAAAGTAATGATGCAAACGAAAATTTAACACCACATCAAGTGCTTCAGCATACAAATAGATACACCATCAAATATACCGCTTTCTTTTGATCAACACAAGCAAACTTCAAGAGATTCATAGAAGGAAATGTAGTAGGTTTTTTTTGTTTTGTTTTGTTTTTTTGACAAGGTCTCACTCTGTTGCCCAGGCTGGTGTGCAGCGGTGTGATACCACTCACTACAGCCTTGACCACCTGGGCTCAAGCAATCCTCCTACCTTCACCTTCCAAGTAGCTGGGACTGTAGGCATGTGCCACCATGCTGGCTAATTTTTAAATTATTTGTAGAGACAGAGTCTTGCTATGTTCCTCAGATCGGTCTTGAATTCCTGTGCTCAAGGGATGCTCCCACCTTGATCTCCCAAAGTGCTGGAATTACAGGTGTAAGCCACTGTGCCTGGCCTGTAGCAATGTTTTAAACACTCAATGTGATTTATTTTATTTTATTTTTGACACAGGGTCTCACTCTGTCACCTAGACTGGAGTGCAATGGCACGATCACAGCCCACTGCAGCCTCTACTTCCCTAGCTCAAGGGATCATCCCACCTCAGTCCCCTAAGTAGCTGGGACTACAGTTATGTTTTTAATTTTTTTTTAATTTTAATCTGTTTTTTGTAGAAATGGGGACTCCCTATGTTGCCTAGGCTGATTACAAGCTCCTGGGCTCAAGCAATCCTCCCATCTCAGCCTCCCAAAGTGCTGGGATTATAGGCATAAGACACTGCCACTGTGCCAGGCCAATGATTATATTCTAGGCATTTATTTAGGGCACTGAATATATTAACTCAAAATCTTCATAACATACTATTATCCCCAGTTTGCATATGAAGAAAATAAAGTCAACAGAGGATAACAAACTTGCTCAAAGTGATACAAGTAATAGTTGAACTCAGGTAATCTGCTTTCAGGACCCATACTACTAGCTGTCTTTCTATTTAGGATGTCCATATACTGTACATGCACATGAGTAAAAAACAGTGGGAAATTTTATTGTATATTTATTATTATTCAATCTTGCTTAATAGTGATAACTTCAAGATAAAATTTAAGGATATATAAAGAAATAAATATCATGTAATGTCAGCACCACTTTTACTTTACCAACGGCATCTGAATAGAGAAGCTATGAAGAATTTTGTAGTCGACATTCAGCATTCTGTTTTATGTATCTCACATTTCTCTTTTCTACTTCTGCTTTGCCTACCTTGGATTCTGTCAGGTCAGTTGAGGCATTTAAACAGTTTCAAAGTATAGTGAACCATAAACTGAATTTCCATAAATATTCTAGATGGAGAACAGGTAAAAATAAAGATGTCTAAAAAACAATCTCTACAGATATCTGAGGTGTATGTACTGAAATGATTTAACACACTTGGATTGCCTATGATGAAAAATCATTTTCTATGAAGAAAAGTATGTCATTATGGGCTTATTCACACTCAGAATTGAGAAGGGTTATTTCAAGATATGACACATATACTTTACAAATCAATTTACATTTGGAAAAACATATGATGTACTTATAACATATTTGTAGGTCACAGGGAGAAGAAGCCATCAATCATACAAGTTGAAGCTGCATCTGTAGATATCCAGTGTACACTGTGATCTAATTAAATGATGCCTCTAATATAAAAGCTTTTGTGTATCATTAGAGTAGATGTGAAATACTTCTCACTTTACCCCAAAATCTCCAATTATTTACATGGCTCTATCATACCATCCTGTTGATGTAATAGTATTATATACCAGTGTTGTTAATGAAAATGAAGATGTGATAAATGAAGGTACTTGTGACATGGATCATTGTTCTAATGATCAATATCCTTAAGTTCCTAGATGTTACAGCTCTTTCAAAAGAAAATTAGCTAATGCCGATTACAATTTATCAAGGTGTCATTGCTAGCTAGTATTCTGTAAATGCATTAATGATAGCTTACAACAGGTTTGAATGTAAAAGTTCCAAATAGTTTGGCAATGAGATGCTAATTTAAATGTAAAGTAGTATGCAAATAACTAAGACACATGAAGTAGCAGTTTGAGAGAAACAGTTTATATATTATATACAAATATACATTATGTAAGTAAGTATATATTATGTATAAACATATATTATATATGTAAATATGTAAGCATGAAAAGTGTATATATACTCTATATATATTCCATACCTGTTATCTCTATATATATTCTATATACATATATTATATACATATATATATTTCCATTAGTTATTTTATATCAATTTTTCAGACAGATTTGGTCAGAGAAAGTCAAGCTCTGTAAATTTGAAAGTTTATTCAAAACAAAGATAAGTCAGGACTGGATATGTATTAAGAAAAAACCTAATGTTAAAAAATATTTTTTTCTACAGAATTTATTAAAAAGCTTTTGGCTGGGCACGGTTGCTCATGCCTGTAATCCCAGCACTTTGGGAGGCCGAGGCAGGCAGATCACGAGGTTAGGAGATCGAGACCATCCTGGCTAACACGGTGAAACCCGGTCTCTACTAAAAATACAAAAAATTAGCCGGGCGTGGTGGTGGGCGCCTGTAGTCCCAGCTACTCGGGAGGCTGAGGCAGGAGAATGGCGTGAACCCGGGAGGCAGAGCTTGCAGTGAGCCGAGATCGCGCCACTGCACTCCAGCCTGGGGGACAGAGCAAGACCCCGTCTCAAGAAAAGAAAAGAAAAAAAAAGCTTTTTAATTCATTGCTTAATGAGACAAGGCATATAAATCTATACATTTTTGAAATATTGTTATGAAGTCCACTTAAAAATTGTTCTAATAAACAACCCTTGATATAGTTTTGATACTTGTCCTTACCTAAATCTTCTATTAAAATTTAATCCCCTTGTTGGAGGTGGGGCCTGGTAGGAGGTGAGTGAATCATGGCGCAGATTTCTCGTCAGTGATTTAGCACCAGCCCCTTGGTGCTGTCCTTGCCATTGTGAGTGAATTCTTGTGAGATATGGTTGCTTAAAGTGTATGCTACCTCCCACTCTCTCTCTCTTGCTCCTGCTTTTACCATGTGATGTGCGTGCTACCCCTTTTCTTCCTGCGATGATTGGAAGCTTCCTGAGGTCTCTCCGGAAGCAGATGCTGCTATGATTCCTGTACAGCCTGCAGAACTGTGAGCCAATTAAACTTCTTTTCTTATAAATTACCCAGTCTCATGTATTCTTTATAGTGCAAGAATAGCCTAAAAAATTCTACATAACATTTCTGGAAACGGATAAAGAACATTAAGCTCAATGATAGCTCAGTGATATGGTTTGGTTCTGTGTCCCCACCCAAATTTCACCTCAAATTGTAATCCCTATAATCTCCACCTGTCAAGGGGGGAACCAGATGGAGGTAATTGAATCATCAGGGCAGTTTCCTCCATGCTGTTCTCATGATAGTGAGTGAATTCTCATGACATCTAATGATTTTATAAGGGGCTTCTCCCCCTTCCATTGGCACTTCTCCTTGACGCCTTGTGAAAAAGATGCCTTGCACCCCTTCACCTTTCACCATAATTGTAAGTTTCCTGAGGCCTCCCCAGCCATGTGGAACTGTGAGTCAATTAAACCTCTTTCCTTTATAAATTACCCAGTCTCTGGCAGTTCTTTATAGCAGTATGAAAATGACTAATACACTCGAATAACTGGTTTTATTTCTCGATGTATTCATTTGTTTCCTACTTGGTTTCTCAGTGTTTACATAAGGTATATAATCAGTTCTCTGATTATATACATTATATACATACACATTATATACATATATTTACACTGAGGATTATATACATATACTCTCAGGAGTTTGTTTTACTGCAAATTTTTTCTAAATTTTACTTAGCCTCTGACTTGCTATCAAGTTCTTGATATTAGGAGTAGTCCTAGCCTGGAGTGGTGACTCATACCTGTAATCTCCACATTTTGGGAAGCCAAAGTAGAAAAATTGTTTAAGGCCAGGAGTTCAAGACCTGCCTAGACAATATAGCAAGCTCTCATCTCTACAGAAAAATTTTTTAAAAATTATGTAGGTATGGTGGTGTACACCTGTTGTCCCAGCTACTTGGAGGCTGAGGTGGGAGAATTGCTTGAGACCAGGAGGTCAAGGATGCAGTAAACCATGATCATGTCACTGCACTCCAGCCTGGTCAACAGAGCAAAACCCTGTCTCTCTCTCTCTCTCTTAAAAAAGTAGTCCTAAAACAGATACTTATTGTGATAGTTAATTTTATGTGTTAACTTGACTGGAATAAGAAAATGTCTAAATAGCTAGTTAAAGATTATTTCCCAGTGTGTCTGTGAGGGTGTTTTCAGAAGAGAATGACATTTGAATTATTAGACTGGGTAAAGAAGAGTGCCCTCGCCAATTTGATTAGGTGTCATCCAATCTGTTGAGGGCCTGAATATAACTAAAAGGCAGAGGAAGGGAAAATTCCCTTTCTCTGTTTCAGTGAGGCATTCATCTTTTTCTGCCTTTGGACATAGGAGCTCCCGGTTCTCAGGCCTTTGGACTAGGACTAAATGGCACCACTTGCTTTCCCAGTTCTCCAGTTTGAAGATGACAGAGTCAAAGCATTAAACAGAATAATCTGACTGGAGCAGACCTATGGCATTTGCTAGTTAATCATTGTGCTCCTAGAAGTAGGATAGGAACCTATTATATTCTTACTTAGTGTACATAAGCAGAAAGATTCTAGGCCAAGTGAACAAAAGTCTAACTTGAATAATAAAAACAGACGTCATATACCCTCAATCAATTTCCAGACTTGAGTCAGGTTGCAGACTAAGAACTCTTTGAATGAAGGGGAGGCCAGATATCCTCAAGAAAAGACTCTGCTACAAAAGTTGAAAATTTATACTGTTAATGTTTCTCCCACTTATCCCCAATGGGACCTATGGCTTTTTACCAGGGTAACTCTTCACTGGGGAAAAGGAGATAATCAGCTATTTTGGGGTATTACTTGACACTGGCTCTAATCAGACAATCATTCCTGGAAACCCAAAATGTCACTGTGGCCCTCCAGTCAGAGTAGAGGCTTACAGAGATCAGATGATATATTAGTTCATTTTCACAATGCTAAAAAGAACTACCTGAGACTGAGTATTTTACAAAGAAAAGGGATTTAATTGATTCATAGTTCTGCAGGCTGTCCAGGAGGCATGTTTGAGGGGGCCTCAGAAAACTTACAATCATGGCAGAAGATGAAGGGGATGCAAGCATATCGTCATATGGAGGCAGGAGAGAGCCGGTGAAGGGGGGAAGTGCTACACACTTTCAAACAACCAGATATCATGAGATCACATTCATCATCATGAGAACAGCAAGAGAGAAATCTGCCCCCATGATCCAATCACCTCCCACCAGATCATCCCTCCCACAACATTGGGGATCACAATTCAATATGAGATTTGAATGGGGACACAGAGCCAAACCATATAAGATGATCAATGGAGTTCTGTCTCAAGCACAATGGGTCCCTGAACACATCCTGTGGTCATTTTTCCAGTCCTAGAAGCACAATTATAATAGACATGCTTAGCAGCTGGTAGAGTCCCCACACTGGTTCCCTGACCAATGACTTACAAAGTGAGGGCTGTTACAGTGAGAAAGACAAAGTGAAAGCTGCTAGAAATGCTTCCCCCTATAAAAATAGTAAGTCAAAAGCAAAACCGTATTCTTAGAGAGCTTGAGGAGATTAGCACCACCAGCAAGGAAATAAAAGATGCAGGGGTGTTGATTCCCACAACATGCTCATTTAACTATCCTATTTGACCAGTCCATAAGACGGATGAATCTTGGAGAATGATTGGTTAGCATAACCTTAACCAAGTAGTGACTGCAATTACTGCTACTGTACCAGATGTGGTTTCATTGCTTGAGAAAATTAACACGTCCCCTGGCACCTGGTATGCAGCTATTGACCTAGAAGATGCTTTTCTTCACCCTGTTCCATAAAGAACAATAGAAGTAGTTTGCTTTCAGCTGTCAAGGCTAAAGATACGCCTTCACTGTCCTATCTCAGGGGAATATCAACTCTCCATTCCTATGTCATAATTTAGTTCTCAGGGATCTTGATCACCTTTCTCTTCCATAATATATCACACTGATCCATTACCTTGATGAGCTTATGCCAACTGGACTAAGGGAATAAGAAGTAGCAACTACTCTTATTGATAAGACATTTGCATATCAAAGGGTGGGAAATGAATTCACCTAAAATTCAGGGGTCTTCTAACTCAGTGAAATTTACAGAGGTCTTGTGGTGTGAGGTATCACTCTTTTAAGATAAAGGATAAATTTGTTGCATCTGGCTCCTTCTACAACCAAGAAAGAGGTACAATGACAAGTGGGCTTCTTTTGATTTTTTTTTAGATATATATTTTTTCCCATAAGTTATTGGGGTACAGGTGGTATTTGGTTACATGAGTGAGTTATTTCTTTCATGGTAATTTGTGAGATTTTGATGCATCCATCACCCAAGCAGTGTACATTGCACCATACCTGTAGACTTGTATACCCTGTCCCCCTCCTACTCTTCACCACAAGTCCCCAAAGTTCATTGTATCATTCTTAGGCCTTTGTGTCTTCATAGCTTAGCTCACACATATCAGTGAGAAAATACGATGTTTGGTTTTCCATTCCTGAGTTATTTCACTTTGAATAATGGTCTCCAATCTCATCCAGGTCACTGCAAATGCTGTTAATTCATTGTTTTTATGGCTGCGTAGTATTCCATTGTGTGTGTATGTGTGTATAGTGATATGTATATATATATGTGTGTGTGTGTGTGTATACATATATATATATACGAACACACTATATCACTATATGGATAATATAATAAGATATCTATACATTCCATTTTATGTGCGTATAGTGATATATATATGTATATATACAATTTATCTACTCATTGATTGATGGGCATTTGGGTTGGTTCCATGATTTTTCTATTGTGAATTGTGCCCCTATAAACATGCATATGCAAGTATCTTTTTCAAATGATGACTTCTTTTCCTCTGGGTAGATACCCAGTAGTGGGATTGCTGGAACAAATGGTAATTCTACTTTTAGTTCTTTAAGGAATCTCCACACTGTTTTCCATAGTGGCTGTACTAGTTTACATTCCCACCAGCAGTGTAGAGTGTTCCATGTTTACCACATCCACACCAACATCTGCTGTTTTTTGATTTTTTTTTATTATGGCCATTCTTGCAGGAGTAAGGTGGTATCACATTGTGGTTTTCAGTTGCATTTCTCTGATCATTAGTTATGTTGAGCATCTTTTCATATGTTTATTGGCCATTTGTACATTTTCTTTTGAGAATTGTCTATTCATTTCCTTAGACCACTTTTTAAAATTTATTTTATTTTTTATTATTATTATACTTTAAGTTTTAGGGTACATGTGCACAATGTGCAGGTTTTTTACATATGTATCCATGTGCCATGTTGTTGTGCTGCAACCATTAACTCATCATTTAGCATTAGGTATATCTCCTAATGCTGTCCCTCCCCACTACCCCCACCCCACAACACAATGAGATACCATCTCACACCAGTTAGAATGGCGATCATTAAAAAATCAGGAAACAATAGGTGCTGGAGAGGATGTGGAGAAATAGGAACACTTTTACACTGTTGGTGGGACTGTAAACTAGTTCAACCATTGTGGAAGTCAGTGTGGCAGTTCCTCAGGGATCTAGAACTAGAAATGCCATTTGACCCAACCATCCCATTACTGGGTATATACCCAAAGGACTATAAATCATGCTGCTATAAAGACACATGCACACATATGTTTATTGCGGCACTATTCACAATAGCAAAGACTCGGAACCAACCCAAATGTCCAACAATGATAGACTGGATTAAGAAAATGTGGCACATATACGCCATGGAATACTATGCAGCCATAAAAATGATGAGTTCATGTCCTTTGTAGGGACATGGGTGAAACTGGAAACCATCATTCTCAGTAAACTATTGCAAGGACAAAATAACCAAACACTGCATGTTCTCACTCATAGATGGGAATTGAACAATGAGAACACATGGACACAGGAAGGGGAACATCACACTCCTTAGCCCACTTTTTGATAGGATTGTTTGTTTCGTTCTTACTGATTTGTTTGAGTTCATTGTAGATTCTGAATATGAGTCCTTTGTCAGATATATAGATTGTGAAGATTTTCTCCCTCTCTGTGGGTTGTCTGCTTACTCTGCTGACTTCCTTTTGCCATGCAAAAGCTCTTTAGTTGAATTAGATCCCAGCTATTGATCTTTGTTTTATTGCATTTGCTTTTGGGTTCTTGGTCCTGAAATCCTTGCCTAAACCAATATCTAGAAGGGTTTTTCCAATGTTGTCTTCTAGAAGTTTTACAGTTTCAGGTCTTAGGTTTAAGTCTTTAACCCATCTTGAGTTGATTTTTGTATAAGGTGAGAGATGAGGATTCAGTTGTATTCTCCTACATGTGGCTAGCCAATTATCCCAGCACCATTTGTTGAAAAGGGTGTCCTCAAACAAATGGAAGAATATTCCATGCTCATGGATAGGAAGAATCAATATTGTGAAAATGATTCCCTATTTAATAAATGGTGCTGGGAAAACTGGCTGGCCATATATAGAAAGCTGAAACTGGATCCCTTACTTACACCTTATACATAATTAATTCAAGATGGATTAAAGACTTACACGTTAGACCTAAAACTATAAAAATCCTAGAAGAAAACCTAAGCAATACTATTCAGGACACAGGCATGGGCAAGGAGTTCATATCTAAAACACCAAAAGCAATGGCAACAAAAGCCAAAATTGACAAATGGGATCTAATTAAATTAAAGAGCTTCTGCACAGCAAAAGAAACTAACATCAGAGTGAACAGGCAACCTACAGAATGGAAGAAAATTTTTGCAATCTACTCATCTGACAAAGGGCTAATATCCAGAATCTACAAAGAACTCAAACAAATTTACAAGAAAAAAACAAATAACCCCATCAAAAGTGGGTGAAGGATATGAACAGACACTTCTCAAAAGAAGACATTTATGCAGCCAACAGACACATGAAAAAATGCTCATCATCACTGCCCATCAGAAAAATGCAAATCAAAACCACAATGAGATACCATCTCACACCAGTTAGAATGGCGATCATTAAAAAGTCAGGAAACAACAGGTGCTGGAGAGGATGTGGAGAAATAGGAACACTTTTACACTGTTGGTGGGACTGTAAACTAGTTCAACAATTGTGGAAGTCAGTGTGGTGATTCCTCAAGGATCTAGAACTAGAATTACCATTTGACCCAGCCATCCCATAACTGGGTATATACCCAAAGGATTATAAATCATGCTGCTATAAAGACACATGAACACGTATGTTTAATGCGGCACTATTCACAATAGCAAAGACTTGGAACCAACCCAAATGTCCAACAATGATAGACTAGATTAAGAAAATGTGGCACATATACACCATGGAATACTATGCAGCCATAAAAATTTGTGAGTTCGTGTCTTTGGAGAGACATGGATGAAGCTGGAAACCATCATTCTCAGCAAACTATCGCAAGGACAAAAAACCAAACACCACATGTTCTCACTCAAAGGTGGGAATTGAACAATGAGAACACATGGACACAGGAAGGGGAACATCACACACCAGGGACTGTTGTGGGGTGGGGGGAGGAGTGAGGGATAGCATTAGAAGATATACCTAATGCTAAATGACGAGTTAATGGATGCAGCACACCAACATTGCACATGTATACATACATAACAAACCTGCACGTTGTGCACATGTACCCTAGAACTTAAAGTATAATTTAAAAAAAAAAGAAAAGGGTTTCCTTTCCCCACTTTATGCTTTTGTTTGCTTTGTAGAAGATCAGTTGGCCATAAGTATTTGGGTTTATTTCTGGGTTCTGTATTCTGTTCCATTGGTCTTTGTGCCTATTTTTATACCAGTACCACACTGTTTTGGTGACTATGGCTTTCTACTATAGTTTGAAATCAGGTAGTGTGATGTCCCCAGATTTGATCTTTTTGCTTAGTCTTGCTATGGCTATGCAGGCTCTTTTTTTGGTTCCATATGAATTTTATAATTGTTTTTTTTCTAATTCTATGAAGAATGATGTTGGTATTTTGATGGGGATTGTGTTGAATTTGTAGATTGCTTTTGGCAGTATGGTTATTTTCAGTATATTAATTCTACCCAATCCATGAGCATAGAATGTGTTTCCATTTGTTTGTGACATCTGTGATTTCTTTCAGCAGTGCTTTGTAGTTTTCCTTGTAGAGGCCTTTCCACTCCTTGGTTAGGTATATTCCTAAGTGGTTTTTTTGTTTGTTTTGTTTGTTTTTGTTTTTTGCAGCTGTTGTAAAAGGGGTTGCATTCTTGATTTGATTCTCAGTTTGGTTGCTTTTGGTGTATAGAAGAGCTACTGATTTGTGTATATTAATCTTGTATCTGGAAACTTTGCTGAATTCTTTTATCAGTTCTAGGAGATTTCTGGAGGAGTCCTTAGGGTTTTCAACGTAACCGATCATATTGTCAGCAAACAGTAACAGTTTGACTTCCTCTTTACTGATTTGGGTGCCTATTATTTCTTTCTATTTCTGATTGCTCTGGCTAGGACTTCCAGTACTATGTTGAAGAGGAGTGTTGAGAGTGGGCATCCTTGTCTTGTTCCAGTTCTGAGAGGGAATGCTTTCAACTTGTCCCCATTCAGTATTATGTTGGCTATAGGTTTGTCATAGATGGCTTTTATAACAAAAAGGCATGTCCCTAGTATGCCTATTTTATGAGAGTTTTAATCATAAAGAAATGATGAATTTTGTTGAATGCTTTATCTGCACGTATTGAGATGATCATGTGATTTTTGTATTTAGTTCTGTTTATGTGGTGTATTACATTTATTGACTTGCATATGTTAAACATTCCCTGCATCACTGATATGAAACCCACTTGATCATGGTGGATTATCTTTTTGATATATTGTTGGATTCAGTTAGCTAGTATTTTGTTAAGGATTTCAGCATTTATGTTCATCAAGGATATCAGTCTGTAGTTTTCTTTTTCAGTTATATCCTTTCCTGGTTTTGGTATTAGGGTGATGCTGGCTTCATAAAATGAATTAGGGCGGGTTCCATCTTTCTCTGTCTTGTAGAATAGTGTCAAAACGATTGGTACCAATTCTTCTTTGAATGTCTGGTATAATTCTGCTGTGAATCATCTGGTTCTGGACTTTATTTTTCGGTAATTTATATATATATATATATTTTCATTATACTTTAAGTTCTAGGGTACATGTGCACAATGTGCAGGTTTGTTACATATGTATACATGTGCCATGTTGGTGTGCTGCACCCATTAAGTTACCATTTCAATATCACTCCTTGTTATTGGTCTGTTCAGGGTATCTAATTCTTCCTGATTTAAGCTAGGAGGGTTGTATTTTTCCAGGAATTTATCCATCTCTTCTAGGTTTTCTAGTTTATGTGCATAAAGGCATTCATAGTAGCCTTGAATAATCTTTTGTGTTTCAGCGGTGTCAGTTGTAACGAATCTCCTGTTTTTTTTTCTTAATTAGGTTATTTGGATTTTCTCTCTTGTTGGTTAATCTTACTAGCGGTGTATCTATTTTATTTGTCATTATATAGAACCAGTTTTTTGTTTTACTTATCTTTTGTATTGTCTTTTTTGTTTCAATTTCAGTTAGTTCTGCTCTGATCTTGGAAATTTCTTTTCTTCTGCTGGGTTTGGGTTTGGTGTGTTCTTGTTTCTCTAGTTCCCTGGGGTGTGACCTTAGAATGTCAGTTTGTGCTCTTTCAGTCTTTTTGATGTAGTCACTTAGGGCTATGAATTTTCCTCTTAGGACTGCCTTCACTGTATCACAAAGGTTTTGTTAGGTTGTGTCATTATTGTTATTGAATTCAAATAATTTTTAAATTTTCATCTTGACTTTGTTTATGACCCAATGTTCATTCAGGAGCAGGTTATTTAATTTCCATGTATTTGCATGGTTCTGAAGGTCCTTTTTGGAGTTGATTTTCAGTTTTATTCCACTGTGGTCTGAAAGAGTGCTTGATATAATTTCAGTTTTCTTAAATTTATTAAGGCTCGTTTTATGGCCTGTCATACGGTCTATCTCAGAGAAAGTTCCATGTGCTGTTGAATAGAATGTTTATTCTGCAGTTGTTGGATGAAATGTTCTGTATATATCTGTTAAGTCCATTTGTTTCAAGGTATAGTTTAAATCCATTGTTTCTTTATTGACTTTCTGTCTTGATGACCTGTCTAGTGCTGTCAGCAGAGTATTGAAGTCCCCCACTATTATTGTGTCACTGTCTATCTCATTTCTTAGGCCTATTAGTAATTGTTGTATAAATTTAAGAGCTCCAGTGTTAGGTGCATATATGTTTAGGATTGTGATATTTTCCTCTTGGGCAAGGCCTTTTACCATTATCTAATGTCCCTCTTTGTCTCTTTTAACTGCTGTTGCTTCAAAGTTTCTTTTGTCTGATATAAGAATAGCTACCCCTATTCACTTTTGATGTCCATTTTCATAAAATTCCTTTTTCCACCCCTTTACTTTAAGTTTATGTGAGTCCTTATGCATTTGGTGAGTCTCATGAAGGCAGCAGATAGTTGGTTGGTGAGTTCTTATCCATTCTGTGGTTCTGTATCTTTTAATTGGAGCATTTAGGCCATTTACATTCAATGTTAGTATTGAAATGTGAGGTAGTGTTGCATTCATCGTGCTCTTTATTGCTCGTGTACTTTCTTTCTTGTTTTTGCTTTTTAACATATATTTTTGTTTTATAGCTCCTGTGTGATTTATGGTTTAAAGAGGTTCTGTTTTGATGTGTTTCCAGGATTTGTTTCAAGATTTAGAGCTCCTTTTAGCAGTTCTTGCAGTGGTGGCATGGTAATGGCAAATTCTCTCAGCATTTGTTTCTCTGAAAATGACTATATCTTTATTTCATATATGATACTTAGTTTCACTGGATACAAAATTATTTACTGACAATTGTTTTGTTTTAGGAGGCTGAAGATAGGGCCCCAATCCCTTCTAGCTTGTAGGGTTTCTGCTGAGAAATCTACTGTTAATATGATAGGTTACCTGTTTCTTTTGTCTCACAGCTCTTAAGATTCTGTCCTTTGTCTTAACTTTGGATATCCTGATGACAATGTGTCTAAGCGATGATGTTTTTGTGATGAATTTTGCAGGTGTTCTTTGTGCTTCTTGGATGTCTAGGTCTCTAGCGAGGCCAAGGAATTTTCCTCAATTATTCCCCCTAATATATTTTCCAAGCTTTTAGAATTATCTTCTTCCTCAGGAACACTGATTATTCTTAAGTTTGGTTGTTTAACATAATCCCAGACTTCTTGGAGGCTTTGTTCATATTTTCTTATTCTTTTCTCTTTGTCTTTGTTGGATTGAATTCAAAGAACTTGTCTTCATGCCCTGAATTTCTTTCTTTTACTTGTTAAATTCTATTACTGAGGCTTTCCAGGGCATTTCACATTTCTCAAAGTGTGTCCAAAGTTTCCCGAATTTTTTATTGTTTTTACTTTAAGCTATTTCCTTGAGTATTTCTCCCTTTACTTCTTGTATCATTTTTTGGATTTCCTTGCAATGGGCTTCACCTTTCTCTGGTCCCTCCCTGATTAGCATAATAACTAACCTCCTGAATTCTTTTTCAGGTAAATCAGGGATTTCTTCTTGGCTTGGATCCATTGCTGGTGAACTAGTATGATCTTTTGGGGTGTGTTGAAGAGCTTTGTTTTGTCATATTACCAGGGTTTGTTTTCTGGTTCCTTCTCATTTGGGTAGGCTTTGTCAGAGGGAAAGTCTAGAGCTAAAGGCTGTTGTTCAGATTCTTTTGTACCAAGGGGTGTTGCCTTGATGTAGTACTCTCCCCATTTTCCTATGGGTGTGGCTTCCTGTGAGCCAAACTGCAGTGACTGTTGTTTCTCTTCTGGGTCTAGCTACCAGCAAGTCTACCTGGCTCTGGGCTGGTACTGGGAGTTGTCTCCACAGAGTCCTATGATATGAATCATCTATGGGTATCTCAGCCATGGATACCAGCGTCTATTCTGGTGGAGGTGGCCAGAGTGTGCAAGGGACTCCATGAGGGTTCTTAGCTTTGGTAGTTCAATGCTCTATTTTTGTCCTGGTTGGCCTCCTGCCAGGAGGTGGCACTTTCCAGAAAGCATCAGCTGTAGTAATATGGAGAGGGACTGGCAATGGGAGGGACCCTAGAACTACTAAGACTATATGTCCTTTGTCTTCCACTGCCAGGGTGGGTAGGGAAGGACCATCAGGTGGGTGTGGGGCTAGGTGTATCTGAGCTCAGACTCTCCTTGGGTGGGTCTTGTTGCAGCTGCAGTGAGGAATGGGTGTGAGATTCCCAGGTCGCTAGAGTTGTGTACCTTAGGAGGATTATGGCTGCCTCTGGTGAGTCATGCGGGTTGTCAGGGAAGTGGGGGAAAGCAGGCAGTCACAGGCCTCACCCAGCTCCCATGAAAACCAAGGGGCCAGTCTCACTCCCACCGTGTCCCCTCAAACAGCACAGAGTCTGTTTCCTGGCAGAGGGTGTGATGGGCTTGAAAACTTGCCCTGGACTATTCTCTTCCCAGCTGCAAAAGAAAAGAGTTTGGTTCTTCCCCAACCTGTGGAGTCTGCACAGCAGATTTTTGCCCTGCCATGAATTCTGGCCAGGAGGCTTCTTGCCCTGTTCAAATTGTTACAAAGTTCAGCTAGAGATTTCCTTCTCTCTGTGGAGTTTTACCCCTTGCTGCTCTGGTCACCCTCTTGATGGATACCTGTGGTGCCAGGCAGGAACGGGCTGCTAGGGGGCACAGTGAGCCCCCAGGGTCTTTCTGCTGCTTCCTCTCATCTGTATTTTGCTTGGCTCTCTAAATTGACTCAGCTCCAGGTAAAGTCAGAAACATCTCCCACAAACAGACCTTCAGCTTCTCCAATGGTGGTGTGTGATTGGGAGAGAAGGGTGTCCCTTTCCAACTTCCACAGTTGGGGCACTTGCAGTATTTGGGGTGTCTCCTGGGTCCTGCAGGACCAGTCCGCTTCCTTCAGAGGGTCTGTGGGCCCTCTCAGGATTGCTGGTTTGTTCCTGAAGTTGATCTGGAGCTAAAATTAATAAATGTGAGCTTCCGTATGCTGCTCTGTCTGAAGCTGCAATCTAGTCCTGCCTCCCATCCACCATGATACACTTCTTTTGATTTTGGGGGCAATATGTTCTTCACCATAGTGAAATGTTACAATCCTTTTTCCGGTTTTCTTTTTTCAGTTTTCATACGTGGAGCCCTGTGAATGAAGAGGAATAGTCTTCTCTAGAAAAAAGGGAACCTGCCACTCCTCGGCCCTTCTGCAAATGTATTTATAGCTGTTCACTTGGGAAAACAGACCCAGGCATTTCAAAGACCACTGGATATAGGGTCCAAGTGGACACTGATACTCAGAGAACCCAAACGTCACCATGGCTCCCTGTTAGAATGAGAATACGTAAGATTCTGCTAATAAACGAAGTTCTGGCATAGTAAAGCTTACAGATGTCTGCTAGGTCTGCACACCCACACGGTGGTATTTACCCAATCCTAAAATGTATAATTGGGATTACACTTGGTGTCTAATGTAATCCTTATGTTATTGTGGGGTATGAATTATCATGTTTGGGAAGGCCAAGTGGAAACTATTCCCTTTTCTGAGCCATTACATTAAATAAAAGATAATATTATACAGAGGGAAGGTAGTGCTATCCTTTAGGCTATAAAGGATGCAGAGATGGTAGCCCCCGTCGTACCCCCAATTATATATATATTTAATACACAATTCCGGACCCTGCAGAAATCAAATTGATCTGGGAGGAGAAAAGTAGACTACTATGTACTCTCTCAAGTAGTAGATTCAACTGCAGCTGCCATAACAGGTGTAATATCTTTATTAGAGCAGATTAACATGGTTTCTGACAAATAGTATGCAATTACAGATTGGAGAATGCACTATTTTTTACTATGATCCGAAAAGAAGATCAGAAACAGTTCATACCTAGGACGAGAATATAGATTTAATGTTTTGTACCAGGGCTCTGTTGACTTTCCTGCCCTCTGTCATAGTATGTTGCAAAGAAACCTAAGTCAGAAGTCAGAAAACTAAGGACTGTCACCTCTTTTTATAGGATATGTGTGCTAAAAAGTTTTTACATTTTAAAATGCTTAATATACAACTTTTAAAACACCATGAGCTTTTGAGTAAGAACAGTTGCTCAATTTTGCATCTTTGGCAGCAAAGTCTAAAATATTTACCATCTTTCCCTTTACAGAGAAAGTTTACCAATTCCTGATCTAGACTGCTTTACCATACTGCAGAGTAGCACAGTGATCACCTATATCAATAATATTTTAACTTAAATGAATAAAATGTGTAATAATTTAGACAGATATAACTTTGAAAATATTTAGAAAATAGCCATTCTAAAATTTTATGTAAGACATAGTTAACTAGAGATCACAACTTTTTTTATTGCAGTTTAAAATTTTTATTTACAGAACGTGATCCTGATTCTTATTATACCACTAGGTTCAGTTACTCAAAAAGGCTATAAAATCTTGTTTTTTTTTAGATGCATCTAAAAGTAATTGTGACTAAACATATTCTGGAAAAATGATGCATTGCCCTATTTAGAAGCCTCTGTGAAGTTTGTTATTTTTGTTTTAGCATACTTTTAAGATTTTAACCCACTTTTGTCTTTTTTACTTTCCCCCAGATATTCACATTTTACTTTCTGTTTCTCTTGTGAAGAATTGATTTTCTAATTGTATTATATTTCATCATTTTAGAGGCATTGAAATATTGCTAGCTAATTTTTTTACTTTTTGTTTTGGTCTAAGGGTTAGCATATCTTATTTTTCCAAGTACTTCTTACCGTAATTCTCTCATTTTGTTATTTTTTTGATATTATTATTTTTGCAGGTTTGAATATATAGAAGCATGTAACAATATTTTTTCAATGTTTTACAGTTTTCTTCTTTGATAAGCTTTGCTAATGCCTACACACAAACACACACAATATATGTGATATGATACATATGTATATATATTTTTTCTTAGTTCACGCGGTATCATATTGAAAAGAGCATTCTCCGTTTTAATTAGTGTGTCTCACCATACTTCAAGACATGTTCATCTGGCCAGGTTGCTTTGTGTCGCAATTATATCTCCTTTTTCTTCCTCTCAGATGATTTTTAAATGCCACAAGTAATCTTCATTGAATCCCAAAACAATAGCAATTAATTTATTTGTATAAATTCTGTCATTGGAGGTAATTTATAAGAAATATATAAATGAGTAAATTTGCAGTTTGAAAGCAAATGGATTAAAGAAAGCACAAAACAATATCTGTTGTGATTAAATGGATAAGGATGATGTTAAATGAGAGGTTAGTATAATAAAATAATATCCTAGTTTCTTATTAAGAAACATCAAGCTATAGTGATCTTAAAAAGTTGGCAAATCCTGCAAAAAAGAATATATTGGGTGAAATGGTTGTAAACAACCATGCCGTGTCTCTGCAGATGATGAGATAAACAATAAATTCAGGAGCATGCTTTCATAAAAACTGCTAGCAATTTTTTGCTAGGAATAGGGAAGTCTGCGGCATGTTTTCCTGGTACTGCCCCAATAAATCCCACTCAATCCAGGCAGCAAGAATGGTGGTGTTACAAGTGTGGACCTGGCCACAGAAATCAGGAACCTGACTGCCAGAGGGGATGGACTCCATTTGGGGTGATAACTGGAAACTCGCACTTGGTTACATTGCCAGTAAAATTTGTGAACTTATAGGAAATGATTAAGAAAAGGCACAGTTGCAGTTGGGGCAAGTGGAAGATCAGCCTGAAGGTTAATGGGGAAAGCCTGGAAATGAGAGCTCCACAAAACAGCTTTTCATATTTGTTTGCCTGACTGACTAGAAAACTCCACACATGTGCAAGGAGAATTGAAAGAACTTTCTATATAAAGCTAAGGCAGATTGGAAAACTGACTGAAGTTTACATATGAGCTCTTCAATAGATACACAGTGCTGAGGTTTCTAAGCACAATATCTTTCTAAATAATCATCAGCTGATCACGAACATATAAAATAGAATAAATAATGTAAAATAAATGACCAAAACTAAGGAAAAAATTTCAATAGAAACTGACTTCTAGTAAACCATATATTGGATTGAGCATACAGACACTAATCAAAGCAGTTGTTATAAATATGTTCAAAGTGTTCAATGGCACCAAGTTGGAAAAATTAAAGAAAAATAGGTTTACAATGACTTAACAAATTAAAAATCTCAATAGAGAGATAGAAATTTTTTAAAAAATCAATATTTTAGAGTTGGAAAGTACAATTCTAGAGTTGAAAAATACACTTCTAGCGTTGAAATAAATATCTGGTAAATGCGTTCAACAGTAAATGGGAGATAGCAGAAAATATAATGAACATGAAGATAGATCAGTAGATATTCTTTAGTCTGAAGACAAAAGAGTAAGACATTTGAAAAAAATGTAGTAGGTAGAAACATTTGCTATCTCATCTTTGAATTAGACTCTCCATAAGGTACATTTTACAAATTCTTCCAAGATTCTCAAGAGGGATTCAGGTTTTTGATAACATTTACTGGTTGTCTTCCTATCTCACTTTCTCAATCACCAACCCTTCTTCATAGGAATATCCCTCAGATAAACTAATTGCCCTCAAATACTTCTCTTTATAAGCTTTTAGAGGGTCTCAAACCTGCATAATAGTATATAAAATAATCTATAGTTATACATAAATTATTTGCCTACATATTTATTGTCTTTTTTTCTACCAGAATATAAACTGTGTAAGGGAAAACATCTTGTATCTGTTAATCCATTGCTTTCTCCCCAGCAATTAGAAGAGACCTTGGCATAATAGTAAATGCTTCACTAAATATTGGCTAAATAAATGAATACATAGTAAATATTGACACGCATTTTTATTGTGCTTCCTCCTATCATTCTATTTCCTCTCTTCTTTCCTTTTTGCTCTTTAAAATGAGGAAAGGTAAAATTTATACAAAGTCGGTAGATGGCCCATGTTTTAAGTGTGTTTGACTCACTGGCTGTTGTTGCCTTTAGCTTTTAAAGTTTCCTTTCAGCCCCCAAAGGTTTTATTCCAAAGTTAGATGATTTTTTTTATCTGAAAAAGTAATCCTCAACAAAGGTTTTGCAACCCCAATCTAAAAAATCACAGCTTGATGGAGATACAAAGGAAAATTCTTCCTCCATAGGCAACTCAGCACTTGTGAAAAATATTGTTTTATCTTATTAAAGACTGATCATCGCTATGTGATAAAAGCTCTGTAATTAAAATGTGTGGTTCTTTCTGTAAAAGGCAAAACTACAGGGGGGAAAAACAGAGTGTTTGCTGCATTGAGTGGTTGGTGTTCACTACAAAGGAAAAACATGAAGGAAGTTTTGTATCTTGATTGTAGCAATGGATAACAAGACTTTATTTGCTTGACAAAATTTGTACAATTGTACATTAAAAGAAGCAAATTTTACTCAGTTTGCATCTCATCTATTTATTTTTTTTTGAGACAGGGTTTTATGTCACCCAGGCTCAGCTGCAGTGGCACAATCATGGCTTACTGCAGCCTTGACCTCTGGGGCTCGAGGGATCCTCCCAACTCAGCCTCCCAAGTAGCTAGGACTACAGGCACTCACCACCATTCCTGGGTAATTGTTTTTACTTTTTGTAGAGAGAGGGTCTCACCATGTTACTCAGGCTGGTCTCGAATTCCTGGGCTCAAACGATCCTCCTTCCTTGGTCTGTCAAAGTGCTGAGATTACAGGTGTGAACCACCACACCTAGACCAACTCAGTTTACATTTTAAAAAGATGGTCTATAATATTTTGTAAACCCTCAAGGTTGTCAAGTTTCTTAATAAATTTGAAAAAAAACTGTGGAAATTAGTAACTAAGGTCACTTCAATGAAATTAATCAGTTTTAGAAAATAGCCAGGAGCTGTTCTAGTAAAAGACATTTTGAACATATTTTTATGTATTAAATGCCATCATCAATATGAACATTTTAAACTGGATTGAATGTATTCTCCCTTAACCTATTCTGATTCTCTGACTCTCACCATATCCATAATGTTATTGATTATAGGGGTGAAACAGCTAAAAGGTAGTAGATAATTTCCCCACTTCTAACAACTATATACCCCTTCAATTCTCTATTGAGAATAACAGGGATTTTTTTCCTAATTATATTCCAGGACATTTGGAAACATTTTGAAACCAGCCTTAAGTGACTTATGGTATATCTTTCTTTTATCTCTCTTTTTCTCTATCTCCAACTATCTCTTTCTCTTTATCTGCCTATGTTCTCAGATTTACAAAGAACAAAACAATCACAATATTCATGAGGTATCACTTTAAGCAAAACCCAGAGAAAGACGCACAGAAAAAAAAAAAAAAAAAAGGAAAAGAAACCACTGTTAAACTAAGATCTGTTTGTAAGTATCTTAAAATGGGATCATAATAGATCCCAAAGGGACACACTGGTATTTAGCTGTCAAGGCCAATAGGAATTTCAGTTTTGGTGATGTTGTACCACATGGAATAATTTCTAATAAGAGAAATCACTAAAGCACAGATCTTTGGATATGAGGCAATTTTTTCCCTTAAATTTATAGTTGTATGGTAATCTTTTTATTTTTGTAATTATAAGGTTTCCGTCAGCTAGACTTCTCTAAAATACCTGGGACAGCGCAGTGGCTCAGGCCTGTAATCCTGGCACTTTGGGAGGCTGAGGTGGGTGGATAACCTGAGGTCAGGAGTTTGAGACAGGCCTGATCAACATGGTGAAACCCCGTCTTCACTAAAAATTAAAAAAAAAAAAAATTGAGCAGGCATGGTGGCACATGCCTGTAATCCCAGCTACTTGGGAGGCTGAGGTGGGAGACTCGCTTGAACCCAGGAGGTGAAGGTTACAGTGAGCCGAGATCACGCCATTGCACTCCAGACTGGGCCACAAGACTGAAAATCCATCTCAAAAATAAAATAAAATAAAATACCTGGGACAACTTTGCTGAAAAAACGTGTGAAACAAAGATTCTATATATTTAGCTTTACTTGAACGTTTTCTAAGAAACTATTGTTTATTATTTTAAAATTATTCATCACTAGTGACTCAGTTATCTATTGCTGCATGAAAACTACTTCACAATTTAGTAGTTTACAACAACAGTCTTATCATTTCTCCTGATTTCATGGTTTGGTTGGGCAGATTTCTCCTGCTTTTCATCTGTGTATGCTCATGTCGCCGTATTGAGTTGAAAGATGGCTGTGCTGAAAGATCCTTCACACATCTGGCAGTTGGTGTTGAACGTGCTCTGGGACACCTTCATTTCTCTATATAGCCTCTTATTTTCTAGGGGGACAGACTGACTTGTTTAAATGGCAATGTCAGGTCAGCATTTCAAAAGGGTGCAGACCCCAGCAATAGTGTCTCTTGATGCTGAAGCTTTGGAACTTACACTAGGTTATTTTTGCCAGTATCTTTTGCCCAAAGCAAGTCTTGAGGGTGTGGTAATTCAAGACGTAAGCCAGTAGACTCTTCCCTTGATGGAAGTTGCAAAAAAATGCCATGGCCATGCTTTCCAGTCCAGTAACTCTTCAGCAGATTTCCTCAATAATAACCCACAGTCCCAGAGATTCACCTAATTTAATTTTATGAAGGGTAGTCTTTCACATCTTTCCTGTCATTCTTGTTAGCCATGTACTTCATTCAATTTTATTCATGATTTTTTTAGTCAAAATAACTTGGCTGGGACTCTCAGTGTAATGTTTTTTATTACATCAACAAATATGTTTTAGGCATTACTATTTGAAAATTTATTATTACAATATCCTTGGTGCTGAGACTAGTAATCTACCTAAACTGTATTTTATGTCAGTCACTTGGCATGGACAACTTATTAATGACCGTGAGAGACAGATACTAGCATCTCTATTTCACAGTTGAAGAAACTGAGTTCTGGAGGTATTAAGGAACATCTGCAGATTGGCACACATCACCGCGGTGGAGTTCTCTCTATCCTCCAAGTCCTTGCTTTACAAAAGCATCCTCCATGCGTTACAAAATAATACAATAATATACCTCTACTTCATAAATAAGATTATTGTTTTCATAAATTGACTTGTTTCCAATTTTATAGTCAAGATCACTCTAAACACAAACTTCTCTCATTGTTGATGCCCTCCTGTATTTTCATTATGCATGGTACTTGTGACTACACAGAAAAACAAGCATTCTTTACATAAATAAATGTTAGCTCCAGAAAGGCTAATTCCATGTGAGCATGGATGTATCCAGTGGGGTGGCAAAGTGGAGCATTTCTTGTGAGAGATCCCTAAAAACCTAGGCAAAGTAATGATAGAGGCAGAATCAAAAGACGCCACAGAGTCAGTAGACGAGTGGAGTGAAAGTGAGAATCAGGGAAAAAGCCAAAGGCCTGGGAAGACTTAAACAAAGGAAAAGAAACGCCATATTTTGAAGGAGAGCTAGGAAACTAAGATTGTTTGTGAACCCCTTTAAAAGGCAAGAATTTAAGCAGGAGATTGAATTAAAGCATGAAGCTAAGTGGACTACTGACTTCTGTGGAAATTGAAATCTCTTTGAAGAGGAAGCATTCTCTTTTATTACCAGTATTAAATAGGATGCTCTTTCACAGAAAAAGACAGGGACATTATGTGTTTTGCAACTAAAGGCTCAATTCCCTACTATCGTTTATTAATATGTCTTGCAAGAATCATCCATTATTTTGAGAACAGGTACTGGCAGGGAAAAATGAAAGAATTCTAAAAGGACTGAACACACGTGTGACTGACAGAGCCCAAAAGACTCTTAAGACAAGCTTGGATAGTCTTGAGCTCTATGGTAGTTTTCAGAAAAGGACAGTGATGGCTCCTTATTGCAAGTCTTTCAAAGCAGATTTTGGTAATAAATACTGGTGTTTATGGACAATGAGTCTGACCCAGCAATGCCACTCTTGTAGAGGATGTGCTGGCCAACTAGTTTATGAGCTCTCAATAGAAAATAAATGACCCAGAAAAGATATTCCTTCCACTAAAAATCAAATAAAAGGCATATGCTGAAAATAGATGGCTACATAACTTCCAGAATGAGGAACAGATACAGTAAATATGTTGGTTATGGTTAATATGATTTGGTCACAGAAATCTTGTGCAAGTGGTCAAAGATACATGTCATACTTCACTAACAAGGCAGGTGGGATTAATGTGAGATTTTGTCTTCCTATGATTTATATATGGAGAAGTGAAAGGAAGTGTGGGAGTCAGGTTTATTCATACTACTGTTCAGGGAGGGGTTGTTTTTGTTTTTATTTTCTTTAGATAATGTATTTACATTTTGTTAAAACATCCTTCAACTTGTATGTATGAAATATGTTAGAAAATTGGTTGTCATTATCATATGTAAAATTTCCAAACTTGGCTGAAAAGGCAATAGTTGTAGTATAAATATTTCAGTTCCCATTTCTTTTGAAGGAAAAGAAAGTACAACATAATTTTCTCATCTTTAGTCAGACGTTTGTGATTTCAGAAACAGAATATTGAGGCATTCAAACCTGTGATTATAACCTCAAATTTATTGCACAGGATACTAGATGAATAATTCACATTCCTTGAACCCTGACTTCTAAACTAGAACTGGACACCCTCTTTATAAGGCCAAACTGGCATCCTTAGGCACACACTTTCAGCAAGTTGCATGCCAGCTCCAAAGCAGGTCACTGCTAGCATCTCTGATTCTCTCAGCATCATTCTCCTTGTCCCTTAAGAAGGTCTCATGACCATACATCCACTATGCTTCCTGTGCAGCCTGCAGAACCATGAGCCAAATAAACCATTTTTCTTTATTTTTGTTTTAAAAAAAGAAGGTCTTGTGACTAGGTCGTCTCTCTATAGTCAGGGTTCAATTCCAGTTCAATAATTTTGTGTATGTTAATTTTTTTTTATCATTTCTTTAAATGAAAAATCCAAACCCTAGCCCTAACGTGACTTAAGGATCAAATCTTCAGAAATGTGGAATAACGAATTTCTGATAATTTTCTGAAGATTCCATCATTAGCAATGTTTCTGTGGGACAGAAGATTATGTTCAGGATGAAGTAGCTATTTGGCAAAATCAAGCATGTGTTGATTACTTTCTGTGTCTCGAGAAGTCAGCTTTAAGGCACAGATTGTAATTAACTTGAATTTCATGAGGCAAAGATGAATCCATTTCCCTTAGCTCAGGGTAGTTTCAGAATGAGACTTCAAGTTACAAGACAGCCTCAGGTGTTCTGAGTTCATCTTTGGCACCCATGATATGTGCCAAAATACAAAATGACACTCTCCTACCACCCTGCCCTGTTCCTATTTTCAGAGCAGGGCATGTTTCTTTTGGTTTAGAGTAAAAATGACTTTAATTAATGAGAGTATTAATGCACTAGGTATATAAAAGAAATAGATAAAGCTGCCAGGTGTAAAATATTAGAGAGTGGTAGGTTCTGTTTAAACTGGAGTGTATGCATTAAATAAAACACTCAAGTCTTGGTTTTTTTTAGTATTATTCTAGCTATTTTTAGTTCTTTTTCCTTTTCATTTTGTTGTTTATTAAGAAAGCCAAAAATTTAACCTATAACAGAATATTGCACATGGGTCAAGAATGAAAAACTCATCTCAAATTGATGGTAATAATTATTCTTTCAAGAAAAAAAAAACCTGTAAAGTTTGTGACATCTAAACTGAATATGCATTTAAAAAGAAGAGCTGTTATGGAAGGAAGAAAGGGTGGCAGGTGTGATGTCCAGCCACGAAGGTGGCAAAACTGAGAAGCAGGCCAAGGAGATGGATGAGGAAGATATGACTTTTAAATTAAAACAAAACAGGAGCAGAAGAAATGGACATGAATAGATACTTCTCAAAATAAAATATACAAGCAGTCAACAAACATGAAAAAATGTTTCACTTCACTAATCATCAGAGAAATGGAAGTAAAAACCACAACGAGATATCATCTCACACCAGTCAGAATGACTATTATGAAAAAGTCAAAAAATAACAGATGCTGGTGAGGCTGTAGAGAAAAGATAATGTTTATACACTGTTGATGGAAATGTAAATTTGTTCAGTCACTGTAGAAGGTAGTACGGAGATTTCTCAAAGAACTTAACAGAGAACTACCATTGACTCAGAAATCCCATTACTGGGTATATACTCAAAGGAAAATAAATTGTTCAACCAAAAGGACACAGGTATTTGGGTGTTCATCGTGGCACTATTCACAAGAGCAAAAACATGGAATCAACGAAGTGCCAATCAGTTTTGAATTGGATAAAGAAAATGTGGTACTAATGATACACCATGGAATACTATGTGGCCATAAAAAGAACAAAATTATGTATTTTGCAGCAACATGGATGCATCTGAAGGCCGTTATCCTAAATGAATTAACTCAAGAAAAGTAAACCAAATGTTACATGTTCTCATATGTAAGTGGGAACTAAATGTTGAATGCCCATAGCTATAAAAATGGAAACAATAGACACTGAGGAATATCAGATGGGGGAGGGAGGAAAGGGGTGAAAAAAACACCTATTTGGTACTATGCTCCCTATCTAAATGATCTGATCATTTGTACCCCAAACTCCAGCATCATGCAATATACCCATGTAACAAATATGCACATGTACCCGTTAATCTAACAAAAGTTGAAATTATTTTTAATAAATAAAGAAATTTGAGGAGCTAAAATCAAAAGCCATGGTGAAAGGCCCCGTGGCCATGCATGGAATTAAATAATCTGGCAAAAATAAGCTTTTCCTTGTGCTCGAGGCAAGAGCGAAACTTGTTTCCATTTCTACTTAAACATCTAGGTTCACTGCCAGAACACTTCTGCCACTTATAGCTAGAATGTCTTAGAGCTTGTTGTGCATTAAAAAATACATTTTTGTATAAATAAATAAATAAATTAATTAACTTGAATGGAAGGAAGGAAGGGTCAGAAATACAATCTACCCAGATGAGTAATCCATTTATAAAAGTACCAACTGGTGTTGTTCTTTGGGAGACTATAATACTCATGATTCCAAACTAAATTTTTAGGAATAAATCTTGAAACAATTCTACATCTTTAAATATATTATTTGATTTGATTTTTGTGTTTTTCCATGAGAGGCAGGTTTAAGACAATAATGATTCTTTATTATTACATCCCTATTTTAAAAAATCATTTATTTTCCATTTCATGTTTATGGTTAGGAGGAATTTTTTAATGTTATACTTCAATTTATATCCTACTTTTTCATTGCCGTACACATTCTTTTCACATTGTTTATTCTCAATGGAATAAGAAGACTCATTTTACTCATTCATTTCAAAAGACGTCGTACCTCTATTTCCTAAACTACAGAAAGGAAAAAAATGACAATTACTTAATGGAATTTAATTTTTTTTTGAAAAAAAGATAAACCTGCTTAACCTGCTTAGAAAGCTGCCTGAAACATTGAGTACAAAATTGTTTGTCAATATTATTGTCATTATCTTGAGCCTATTTGTAAAAAGATACTATCTAGAAAATGTAGGAGGTGCTATGTTTCCCCATTTGGAAATACTGACAGCCTGGCTGTGAATTCTATAAGGACTTGGCTGACTTTTGCCTGTCCTGCTGTCTGATATTCTTCAGCACTCTGAGTCAGAAATGCTGGGAGAAGCCATTCCTTATACTTCCGTCATGGTGTGTGATGCCTCTCAGTTCTCTAGTACATCCAGTTGGATCTAAAAGTAAACACCATCCTGAATGGAATCTAGGCTGAGATAATATATTCACACCGTCAACCTTACAAAGGTTATAAAGAAACACAAACCACCCTCTTCTTCTAAAACAAGACAATAAAAGCACCTGGTCAATTTCGAATTAGGTGAACATTTTAAAATCTAAAGAGACATTTAATATAACCTTTTGAAGGCAGTGTGTGTTGGGTTGGCAGTGGGGTTGGGTAGATAGGACTCAGTGAAAGGTGAGCCTGAGCACCTTTTACTCCTACCGATGAGTTCAGACTGTCCTGGAGGAAACGGCCCATTTCACCACGCCTCTGGTCTGTTTCCTTTTATGCTTAAAGCATGATATACTGGCCAGCCAGTGATTTTTCTCACAACATTCTGTTCCTAGGAACCGTTCGATCCCTGGGGATAAATTCACTCATATGCTTGCTTTCTGTTTTTCCTTTTTGTTGAATCTGTTAAGATTTTTTTTTTAAATTGCCCACAGCAGAGTTGTATTTCACAGCTGGCATATCAATTTTAGTGTGAAGTTTTAAGGATACCTGCACTATAAATGGTTATTGTGTTCTATTATAAAGTTGTGCCACTGCGCACAGACATCTCTCTCTTACTACCTCTCTCATCCTTCGTTGCTGGATTCTTCTCTCTCTCTTTCTAACTCATTCTAAATTCTGTTAGCTCAGTCAATGGGAGAAGGGTTTCATGTCAGACATACGTATGTATAATATCACGGGTGGGACAGAGATTAAAAAAAAAACTGTAGGCCCCAGATTCTTCTGGGTGGCCTGGGAAGGGAAACACATGCAACACCGAGGAAATTTTATTAGTACGGACATAAGATTTTTTTTCATTTACGTTAATTAATTTCTTCTTTCATCGTTTCTCTGGCTATGTCTACAGTCATGTTCCACTTAGTTGAAAATGAAAGCCAATTTACTCACCCTCCAAATTGAGAACTACAGTCTTTAAAGCTGATGATATTACAATGTAATTAAATAACATAATTCATATCTTGAGTATTATTTTTTCTTTTGTCCTCAGGTTATATGTAATTCTTCAAGACAGCAGTCTCTACTTCCACTTAGTTAATTACATGTTGTGGTTGATATCCTGAAGGCTGGTCAGAAAATTAATTGATTATGTGGGTACTACCAATTTGTAGTCAACATATGAGTTGTTGTTTTCTTTAAACTAATGGATACTATCTTCTTCTGGAAGCGTAGAATATACCAAAGAGTGTTTGTAAAACATGAGCAAGTAATTGTGTTTATTTATTATGAACAAAGGTGATGCATCATATATAATATACATACACAGACACACACACACGTACACACATACATATACACACAGAGGCAAATAGAGCTTTGGATGATGTTTTAGTATTTCTTTCTACTGTTTCGATAAGAAATGAAAGTGTTGATCAAGTTAATGGATAAAAAGATGTTCTTAATATGTCTAGATATTGTAAGAGATTAAAACTAAAGAGAGGGAGAGACAGAAAAACTATAAAAAGAAAATATTACCAAATAGTCATCATGTTAGATGGAATAGTCATCATGTTAGGCATCTTACATTTTATGTTTACATTTCAATATTTGTCATGTTATTTTCAAGATATTCTCCTTGTATTATAGAAAAATTAAATAAGACACAGAAAAAGTAAAAGCAATCCAGAAATCTCAGTGTCAGATATACAATATACTGGCATTGGCTGGCAGATCAAACAAGACAACAGACACTGGGACTAACTGATGGTCATGTAGTAACTAAATAATGGGCATATCAGCTAGATCACAGGCCTTCTACCCCTTAACCCAATTTTCTGTCCACACTAATATATAATATTCTAATATATACTACTTTTTACCATTTTTGCCCACAAGAGATTTACAATATATTTGGGTATTCAGATACAAATATTTTAAATACTATTATATTTCCTCAAGATCATTGTAGGTTCTCAGAAACTGTGACTTTAAACAAAATGACATATAATAAAACCATTTTTTTCTCAACCAAGTTATAACTATGTTGATCAAAATGTTATTCAAAGACCTGCTGTACATTGTTTTGCTTAAAGTCATAGTTTCCAAGAACCTATTGATGATGTTAAGTTAGGATGTATTGTAATTTGAATAAAATATACAGTATAATAACGTGCTCTATATATAGCAAAAATAAAACATTCAATTAGTAAAAGTTTCATTACAGACAGAAAGGCATTTGGAATAGTTTCACCAGTGGGAACAATAGTTTATAATATAAAAGCAATTTACCAAATGGCTCGTCATGATTAAGCATATACAGTAGCGTATACACATATATGTTGGGTAGTTAATGATAGAGACCACACCTAAACGTCCATACTAAGATCCTGCATAAATGCTATGCGGTGATTTGCTCTGTCTGTATTTTATTGACGCACAATGAGTAAGTGGATGAAGTGTGGTATAATGCAGCAATGGCACAGAAGCTGCAGAACTGCCTCGAAGGATTGCATAAGATTAGATATTGAGAGAAAATGTGTGAAAACATTCTGTAAACTATGATATGTGACACAAATTTTAGGTAGTATATCTTCCATAGACTATATACCTCAAGTGAGTTATAATATAATTCTATTATCTTATTTTGTGTTTAATGCGTGTTCACTAATTGATTGCTATTAGGAATACTTTTTCATGGGTGAGGAAATAGGTACAAAGAGATCAAAGAAGTGTTCAGAAATCAGAGAACCAGTAAGTGGAGAAGCAACAAAACAAATATATATGTATGTGTGTATGCACACACACATATATTCAGATTCCAAGCTTGGCTCAAAATTTAATTGAGGTAACACACTTTAAAACTTAGATATAGTCTCCTGTTAATCTTTCTAAGAATAAGAAATTTTGGGGGTTTTGGAATAGGTAGTTCAACTAGGTAATTTCTAGAGTAGCTTGCAGTCACCAAATTAGGTGGTTCAAAGTTTCCACTTAGTCATAAATAAAATATAATATGTGAGCTTGTGTTATTTGCCATATATACTTTAAACATAGATATTAGACATGGAATGTCCATCATTAATATCATAAAAATGTAACTTTATTCTATAAACTAAAGATATTCAGATTCAGTTTTCATTAACATTATTGAATATTTACTATGTACTATCTATTGGAATTTTTTTTTTCTTTAACTTAAAAACCAACACTTAAGTACGAAGAAAATTGCTAACCACAGAGTATGGATTCCTTCTCTCAAATGTTCTAAAAGACAGAAGAATTAGTGATGGCAAAATCTATAGTCATCTATTCCAGTGTTGTCTCTCAGTTTATATATGCAAAAGACTGAAGGGAAGTGGGAAGAGATTCATGGGTGCCTTTGGCTTTTGGGTAAGTTGCAATCCTTGTTGTGAGAGATCACTCCCTTTTTATTTCCTCCTATAAAAGAAAAGTAAAATGTTCTTTTCCACCCTTTTCCTCTTGGTCCAGTGAACAGGGGAAAAAGTTTGTTTGTTTGTTTGTTTTTTGAGACGGAGTCTCACTCTGTCACCCAGGCTAGAGTGCAGAGGCACGATCTCGGCTCACTGCAAACTCCGCCTCCCGGGTTCATGCCATTCTCCTGCCTCAGCCTCCAGACTAGCTGGGACTACAGGCGCCCGCCACCATGCCCGGCTAATTTTTTGTATTTTTAGTAGAGATGGGGTTTCACTGTGTTAGCCAGGATGGCCTGGATCTCCTGACCTTGTGATCCGCCCACCTTGGCCTCCCAACGAAAAAAGTTTTGAAAAACAATTGTAGACATTGTAAGTTTCTACAAGAAAGGGAGTCTGAGATTCCATGTGAGATTCTAGATGAGCTGGTTAGGTGAAAATCTGAGAGATAACATGAGAAAGAGGTTCAATAATGCTTAGCTTGAGCTGCACTATTTGCAGTGATTAGGAATGCAAATTTCTTATGGGTCAAGTGGACAAAGGGAAGTGTTAATGGATTTGAGCTCTCTTGAGGTTTTTCCTAATCTGGAGGACTAAGTGAGAAAATCTTAGTGGTCGAAAGTTGCGGTGTGTACTTCCAGAATGAGCAAGAGTGGATATGTGTATTAGGCTATTCTTGAATTGCTATTAAGAAATATCTCAGATAGTAATTTTTAAAGAAAAGAGGTTTAATTGGCTCATGGTTCTGCAGGCTTTACAGGAAGCCTGGTGCTGACATCTGTTCTGCTTCTGAGGAGGCCTCAGTAAGCTTACAATTATCGTGGAAGACGAAGGGAAAACAGGAACTTCACATAGAAAAAGCAGGAGCAAGGTGACAGAAAGAGCAAGATGCCACACACTTTTAAACAACCAGGTCTTGTGAGTCACTCACTATTGTCTGGACAGCAACAAGGGGATGGTCTAAACCATTCATGAGAAATCTGCCCGATGATTCAATCATCCTACACTAGGCTCACCTCCAACATGGGGAATTGCAATTTAACATGAGATTTGGGTAGGGACAAGTATACAAGCTATATCAAGAAGGATTCTCTGATTTGAAAATAATAATAATAACAATACAGTGAGAAATCCCTGCTGAGGCTTCAAAAAATGTACACATACTCAAGGATACTGGTAGTCCATAGGTAGACTTTGTAAAAACTAGAAAAAGGTACCTCTCCCAAACAGGCACCACCCAGTGCAAGGGTATATATCTAATTGAGCCGAACACCAGCTGGATATTAGATTCCTTTCATTCCTGTCTGGATGTAATTTATGTGGGTCACAGCCTGCAAAGCTTCACATAGCCTACTGGTAAATGAACTCCTAAAAATATTGGCATCAATGGTCAGAAATTGTTGTCTGTAACACAGAGACACCCAAAAAAGAAAGGTCAATATTTAAGATCATTTAAATAGTTACATGCCCCTATTCTTCTTATTCTCCCTTGACCATCGTGATGGAGAAGGTATTCCTCGGAGGGATGTACTGGAATATAGAAAGTATTCCCATCATAAAAGCAGCCCATGCCCATGATATCCTATCCCTGTATTCCAAACAACTGGGATCCTAGTGCATGTGGACTGAATGAGAGGAGGAAGAGAAAAGATGAGATGTATTTGGAAGTCAATCAAAATTATGAAATCTATCTGAAATGTTGAAAGGAAAAGTCAAAATTTCACCACTGTGAAATACATGTATATAAGAAATCTGCACTTGTACCCCTTAAATATATGAAAATTTTTTTAAAAAAGGGAAGGGAAGGGAAGAAAAAGCATACCTACCACATTATGTTTATAGGTTTTTCTTTGAGAATTTTTACTAAATTATTTACTGCATCACAACCGTCATCATTATCATCACCACCATCATCATATTCTTAATATGCAAACCTTTAAATTTGGCATTATTATCTCCACTTTCCATAAGAGGAGACAGAGCTCCAGAGAGTTACATATGCTGGTGGAATGGACAGAATCCAAATGTAAGCCTGACTCCAGGTCTGTTTATAAAAATAATGCTTCAGATAGTCCCTCTGTCCCCTAGCAGTGTTTGACAGTGGAGATCAAGCGCTTTCAGAATGTCTTGACAAGTCCAAGATATTCTTTACTGCTCCTAGATATAAACCTGGAGGTTTTATGGAAATATGTGCTTAAAATTCCTGTTTAATTTTTGCCCTTGGCTGAGCTTACTGAAGTTCTAACATTATAATGAACCTCTATCTGCCACACTAGTAAGATTTAGAGCCTCACAAATTTTAAGTAATGTACTCATAAGTTATGAACTGCTACCTCATAATTAAAGAGTGTCAACTGGGCCACAAACCATGGGCATTAATTAATCCTTATGTATTATAAGAGAAAAGCTTTGAACAAATAGAAGTAATTGTCAGTACATAGAGAGAATATATAATAGTCTTTGCTTATAGCAAATTACTGTTAATATTTATGATAATTTTCTTTTTTTGATTTGGGACACTAACACCTTAAACTCCTTTCCCATGTTAAAGGAATCTTGTATGACAGTCTCCTTCTCCCTGTAGAAGTTGAAATCTCCACATTCTGTCTTGTGTAGTTTCCCCAAAAGCTACAGCCTCAGCATCAGATACATGTTACACTAGTCAGATGAACCTGCTCTGAATGATGAATGTGGATCTAATGACATATGGGAGGCTTAATCATGCAGAAGTTATTTTGTTGATGGGTCATAGGAGTTCTTCCAGTTTCCAGAGCCAGTGGCACCATCTCTTACAGAGGCAGAGTGCAGTGCCCAATCTCAGGGGTATGGATGGTGCAACTTGCAATGTTTCGTTCTATGGCCCAAGGCTTCGATGTGTTCACTGGGTTAATTTCTTGCATAATGTTGGGCTTTGCTTCCAAGCTGGATTTTCTGGCCCTTAAAGTGTTGTTAGGCTGTGAGCTAACAACACTTTAGGCAAATTCTTAAATCACCCAATCAGCCTAACTAATGAAAGTTCAATTACGGAATGAATAGGAAAGTATAGGTTATTCAATATCTATCATGCAAATTGGTATGTGCTTCATGCTTTTATGTACCCTAGTTTCCTCAGTGAGATAGGGTTAGGATGAAGCAAATGATCTCCAAACTTGATTGTCAAAGTGCATGTTTAAAATAAATTTACATTTTTATCAATATATTTTAAACATATATATTTAGAAAAAATGATGCCTTTTCAAGCGTAATATATCAACTGCTCAAAAATCATCTGAAATACTTTGATATAGATGCTTAAATGTGCAAACAAACATTTACACCTTAAAGCCACTTATACATTTGAAGTGTATTTATGCACAAAACTATTTTAGGTGTTTGATCTTTATTGTCAGTTAAATTAAAATATTGAAGATATATAAAAATATTTACATAAATCATATCTGTAATATTGGTAAGATTATTCTTGTTCTTCAGATGTTATGTCTAGTAACAGTGTGAGATGATTTATCATTGCTATTTGATAGCTATGACTTTATTTAATTTACTGTAAGACTATCCTAAGTTGCCATAGGCTATCTGCAAATTCTTACTAATGTCAGGCTATAGAAACACACACACACACAACACACACACACAATAGTAATGATAAAGTGATCCAATTGCCAAAGCTCTTATCTCTCTCCTCTAATCTCAAAGTAGTGGGTTGTAGCTATTTCCATGCCCATTCTTAGTGTGGATATAATTGAAAACTTCTGTGATAGAAGCAGGTAAAACAAAGCAAAACAAAAACCTGCAAAAAAAAAATAGGAAGAGGAAGAAGAATAAAAAGGAGGAGGAGGAGGAGGGGAAGGGGAAGAAGAGGAAGAAAAGGAAGAAGAAGGAGGAGGAGGAGGAGGAGGAGGCGGCAAATGCCTCTAGGACCAGGGCCTGGCTGTTGTCCAATACCCATTTTTTGGGGGCAATATTAAGGGATAAAGCCCTGAATCACAGCTGTCTTGGAAGAAGCCCAAGTGTACACATTGACTGCCCCACTTCTTCATAGTATGCACCCTTACCCCTCCATGCCCATTAGAACAAGGATAGAATTTCACTGGTTCCTCTCCATTATGGCCATCCCATCAGGAGTAAATTCCCTCATATTTATTGTATCATTTACTGTATTGAAATAAGAAAGGAAGATTTGTCAATAAAAGAAAGCAAAACACTGTAGCATGGTTAGTCTAATATAAAATAGTTGATAACAATTATTATCGGGGGAACCAGCCCCCAATATTTCAATGTAGGTTCTTTCTATTTTCCCTAAGTGTTGGCTGGTCTGAGAAATAAAGAGAAAGAGCACAGAGAGAGAAATTTTACAGCTGGGCCTCCAGGGGTGTCATCACATATTGGTAGGACTGTGATGGTGACCTTGAGCCGCAAAACCAGCAAGTTTTAGGGATTTTAAAAGGAGAGGGGGTATACGAACAGGGAGTAGGTCACAAGGATCCCATGCTTCAAAGGGCAATAAAGATCACAAGGCAAGGCAAAATTAGAATTACTGATGAGGGCCTATGTCCCGCTGTGCACGCATTGTCTTGACAAACATCTTAACAGGAAACAGGGTTCAAGAGCAGACAACCGGTCTGACTAGAATTTACCAGGCTGGAATTTCCCAATCCTAGTAAGCCTGAGGGTACTACAGGAGACCGGGGCATATTTTAGTCCTTATCTCAACCACATAAGACAGACACTCCCAGAGCAGCCATCTATAGACCTACCCCCAGGAATGCATTCCTTCCCCAGGGCCTCAATTATTAATATTCCTTGCTGGGAAAAGAATTCAGTGATATTTCTCTTACTTACATGTCCATTTATAGGCTCTCTGGAAGAAGAAAAATATGGATCTATTCTGCCTGACCCCACAGGCAATCAGACCTTATGGTTATCTTCCCTCATTCCCTGAAAATCACTGCTATTCTGTTCTTTTTCAGGGTGCACTGATTTCATATTGTTCAAACACACATATTTTACAATCAATTTGTACAATAGTGGTCCTGAGGTGACGTATATTCTCAGCTTATGAAGATAACAGGATTAAGAGATTAAAGACAGGCATAAGAAATTATAAGAGTATTGATTGGGGAAATGATAAATGTGCATGAAATCTTCACAATTTATGTTCATAGATTGCAGTAAAGGGAGGCGTAAGAAATGATAAAAGTATTAATTTTGGGAACTGATAAATGTCCATGAAACCTTCACAATTTATGTTCTGTCTCAGCTCCAGCCGGTCCTTCCATTCGGGGTCCCTGACTTCCCACAACAAATTATATACTTATAAAGATATTTTTATGATGCAATCCTTAAATATAAACTGTGTTTTTTTCTTTGGAAATTCATGATTGGGGGTGGTGGTATAAAATTTATGCCTTGAAAAATAACTACATTTATAAACTGACGTTAATGGTTTATCTTATTAAATATGGGTATAGGTATAATACAATCACAATTTTTTAATGACCTTAACAGTTTTACTTTCTCTCATAGGTAACATACTACTTTAACTTTAAAAAAATAAACAAACAATTTTAAAAACAGAAAATAGCCTTGCTGCTTCAAATTACATTTGACATAACAAAATTATAATAATGATACTTAACTATCCTTTGAAACCTAAAATTTTAACCCATACAATTGTGTTCTTGTAAATACAAATTAAATGTTTAATTCTTTTCAATGGATTTTATCTTACTTACAAAAAAGCAGTACGTGTATTTGTTGGGAATTGACTGAAAATAAAGTTCATTAATTGTCTTAAATTTTAGAAAAGTTATTGTTTTTGTTGCTTCAGTCATTAGAAATTATTTATCATTACAAAGAATCACTGTTGTCTTAACTTCCACTGCAATTATTTTAATAAAAACTTATGTCTACAGTGTTTATGTCAATAAATATTTTTAGTCTATATTTTGTAGTCTAAACCAGACCTTTCAAAAGCTTTTGATTTTGTTGACCCATGGCTCCCTTGATCTCTTGGTTTTATTGAATTGTAATTCACCTAAAAAAATTGACCAATTCATCTCTATGATAATCAAGACACAGAATATTTCTATAACTCCAAAAAGTTCACTTGTAAACCTTTGCAGTAAATCTTCTCCCCTCCTTCATCCTCCCTGGCCTTGAGCCCCAGAGAAGCATTAATGTGCTTTATTTCATTATTATTTTATCTTTCTCTAGAATATCTCATAGATGGAATAATTCATTGTTTTGTCTCTGCCTTCTTTCATTTAGTACTATGCTTTTGATTTTTACCTATGTTGTTTCATATGTCATTAATATGTCACTTTTTTGCTGAGTGGTATTTTATAATGTGCTTAACTGTTCTCTAGATATTTGGGTGGTTTCTAGATTTTTGGGTAAAATACTGATATGAACATTTTTATACAAGTACTTGCTTAGACACATGCCTTCTTTTTCTTGGCCAGTTTCTTTTCAAATACTCTTTTTCTTTGCCTTTCATGGCATTACTTTCTGATTTTATTTTTCTCTATTTGCTTTGCTTTCTAATTTCAATGTTTTCTCCTCAGACATTATGTACTAAAAGTCATCATATTTCAACCTTAGTTCTCTTCCTCCTTTCACATTAATTCAATTTTATCTGCATCATGGGTTTAATTATCTCTTATATGCAGTTAACACAAAATATATCCTCAGCCTAGAATTCCTAAGCACAGGTTTATTTTTCTGTCTAACTATGTGACTTCACCCACTGACGTTATCTGAGGCATCTTCAAATCAATGTGTCCAGAAATTTTAAGATTCTTCATCCCATTAAACCCATTTCTTTCTAATATTTTCCTTAGTTGTACAAATTAGATAACAATAAAGATCTTCACACCATCGTCCTGTGTTTGTTAGAGAGATTGTGCTTTCCCAGTACTATCTGAAGTCATCTCCCCATTTCCACTGCTTCCTTCCAGTCTTTTATTTTCCATGCAGCTGAGTGATCTTCAGTCAGAGATTCACTGATTGTGTCAATTTCTTATTCCCCATCTTCTGCTTAAAGTAGATTATTTGTTTCAAATAGCTTATATACTAATAACCAGGCTCTTTATTTTGTCTTATAAGGTTTGACATGGAAAAGTCCCTCCTAAAATTATCCAGATTAGCTTTGAAATAGTTTCCAGTCTCATTCTCCACACTGCCATCTATCATTATCTCAAACCTAACACCCACCCCTGGCCACAGAGCCTTTGCATCAGGAATAACATGTGTCATTTATGACACATTTCAAGCCTCTCTTTATCTGCTTAAGGCCTATTCTTTATAAAACGTTTAATTGAAAAACAATAATTATATGTATTTATGGAGTTCAACGTGATTTTTTTTTTTTTTTGAGACAGAGTCTCACTTTGTTGTCCAGGCTGGAATGCAGTAGTGCCTCTGCCTCCCAGGTTCAAGTGATTCTCCTGCCTCAGCCTCCCAAGTAGTTGGGATTACAAGTATGCACCATCATGCCTGGCTAATGTTTGCATTTTTAGTAGAGACGGGGTTTCATCATGTTGCCTAAGCTGGTCTTGAACTCCTGATCTAAAGCAGTCCTCCTGCCTAGGCCTCCCAAAGTGCTGGGATTATGAGCATGAGCCACTGTGCCCAGTCATGTGATGTTTTAATCCAGGTATACATTGTGGAATAATTCAATAAAGCTAATTTTCTTTAAGTATAAGGTACCACTTCATAAGCAGAGTTTCATTATATGCACTAGATGCACTAAAAATTCTCCTTCATATACCTGTTGTATTACTGAACTTTTTCTGTTACACTATTTGATTAATACTGGTCTCTCAAACTAGTCCATAAGATCTATGTTGTCAGGAATTATGTAGATTTAAGTTATCCTTCCATCTCACCATATATCAAAGTCGATGCCATGTGGTAAGGACTTAATAAGTATTGTCTGAATGAGTACATTTAATTGATTGAATAGGATTTGATGAGTGTATAAACATGGCAAGCTGATCTTGATGAATGTTTCAAGTTTTATGGTTTGAGAAAGAATAGGAGCCACAAATGGTGACAAGTTATAGAGGACAAATAATAGGTTCAGAGAATTAGAAAATGAGTGACATTCCCTTGTATTATACCTTAAATGGTACAACATTATTTGAAATAATGTTTTCTATAAAATAATATGAGGGGGAATTTATATGAATAATTTTTTTTATATAGCAAAGGTGTGTGGGGTGTACTTCCTAAAAGTAGCTTAAAACTGTTCTTATATCTTTTTTCCATTCACTTTTTCCTATCTCTACTAGTCTTTCTATGATATTAAAAATATATACATCTAGCACAGGAAACTCCTCAAAAGGTCACCGTTAAATGAAGACATAATTAACACATGGGATAAATAACTGACAAGTAAGTCACCGGGGATAAGTGAGACGTCAAAAACAAGACAGTGTTTAAAGACCTATTGAGAAGCCAGTAAACAGTATCAATCATATTGTTGTCAAGAGGGAGGTGATCAGCTGAGACCAATTTTGCAGAAATACAGGAGACCTGTTGCTGAAAAGTCTAAGTGTCTTATGTACGCTTTGAAACATTTAAGGCAGTAGTTCCCAGTGGAGGTTTTCGCTTGCTCAGGTGCAATACAGTTTGAAGAGTTTGTGCTGCTTGTTGAAGCATCACAAATGGCATGCTTTGACAGCTGGGGTACCTGTTGAATAATTTCTGTCAAATATTCAAAATAAAATGGCACAGATGTTAAGGTGCATGCATATGCAGCAAAAATATCCTCCTGAAGGACAACAAAAAGCTCTTTAAAAGTTTGAAAAGATAGAATGCTCTGTTACTTCTCTATAGTCATTTTAATTTTTACCCTTTATTTTTAAATTTCTATTAAAATTGAAAGTCCTGGTGATGTTATAATTTTCAATGAAGAAATAAAATTGGAAGCTTTGCTATATCTTTATTTCTACCTCAAATTCAACAAATACCTTCCTTCGATCGGCTTTCAAAGTGCTGTTTATGTGAATGTAGCAAACCTGCATATGTACTCCCTGAATGTACAATAAAAATGAAAATTATAAAGTGAGTAAAATAAAATAAAATATATATTCCAAGGGTAGCTATCAAAAAGAAGAAAGACAGGTGCAGGAAATTTCAATACAGGGTTATAATAACTATGATAGGGGTAAAAACTTCTCACTTGGTAGTACAGAAGTGGAACACTCCCTAGACCCGCAAGAGTCCAGGAAAGTATTGATTTACACATGATGTAATACTAAAAATAAACCCTGAGGGAAAATTAGGAGGTTAAAAATAATATTGGCGAAAGAAGTGAAGAAGGGCAGAGAATGTATTATGTAAAGGCCTGAATGTTAAGAAACCAAAACACTAGAAGATCTTTAAATTGTGAAGCATTGTTTAATATAAGAAAATAAACGAAGAGTTGCCTCAAAAAAGGAGGCCTGAGAACAAAGCAGAGTCCAGGTTAAAAAGTGTCCAGTTTGCCACATTAAAACGTTTGGTTCTAGGGTGTGGTGGCTTGTGCCTGTAATTCCAGCTACTCTGGAGGCTGAGGCAGGAGAATCACTTGAACCCGGGAGGTGGAGTTTGCAGTGAGGTGAGATCGCACCACTGCACTCCGGCCTGGGTAACAGAGTGAGACTCCATCTTAAAAAAATAAAAATAAAAATAAAATAAACTATTTGGCTCTAATCTTACACTAATTAGATGCCTTTTAGAAGTTCTAAAAAGAAGAATGACATGATCACATTATTCTGGCTTATAACATGTTAAATGAAATTGAATGAATGTAATAATTACTATTTAGTATAGCTATGTGTAAGAAACTAGACCACACTGGCCTAAACCTCTGCAAAGGTCTTTTATTGAACAAAAAGCAAATATATTAAATATCTGTTATTTACTATGTATCAGATGTATGATGTATACCATATACAAATATATATTTTCATTTTAAATACTATATGTAAATAATATAATGTATAATTATATAAATGTATGTTATATATTTACATTAAAATATGTATTTTAAAATATCTATATATTATTTGAACGTTTTTGTTGCAAAGTTTTTATAGGAATTTTATTAAGAGAGTGAGTTCTAGTCCTGTACATCTCTTCAGTCTAGCATGCTACAAACATGGTTCTTGATGTCCTGATTCAAGACGGTGTTGTAATTCTAGCCACAATATCATCCTTTAAAGAATCAGGGAAGGCCAGGCACGGTGGCTTATGCCTGTAATCCCATCACTTTGGGAGGCCAAGGCAGGCAGATCACTCGGTCAGGAGTTCGAGACCAGCCTGGCCAACATGGTGAAACCCTGTCTCTACTAAAGATACAAAAATTAGCTGGGCGTGGTGGCACACACCTGTAGTCCCAGCTACTCGGGAGGCTGAGGCAGGAGAATCGCTTGAACCTGGGAGGTGGAGGCTGCAGTGAGCCAAGATCGCACCACTGTACTCTAGCCTGGGTGACAGAGCGAGACTCTGTCTGAAAAAAAAAAAAAAAGAAAAAAAAAAGGAATCACGGGAGAAGAAAAGGACTGAACCACTTATCACCACTTATCAGTAAGAGACTTCCTAGAAGTCTCATACAATGTTTCTTACTTCATATTGGCCAGAAATTTGTTACATGACGTCTCAAGCTTCGTGGGTGAGCAAACAAATTATCATCCTGAGATAAAGCGAGCTTTTGAAATAAAAGGGGAAGGAGAGGTGGATTTGGGATAGGCACCTGTCCCCTTCTTACAAATTCCTTGGAAGTAGGATTGTCCTTGGTCTATCCTGAAAGACAGAAGATTAACTAAAGGGCTTTTTAATTTTTTTGGTAATGTGGACTGGAGAACATTAATTAGTACAGAGTGAAACACTGGAAAGGAATTGAAAGACACTTAGGAGGTATGATAATGATGGTTTAGTAATTACTTGAGCATAGGGAAGAAGTGAAAAAGAAGGAAGATGCCAGAATAATTCCTAGGTTTCCATTTTGAATATTTAAGTTAAGGAGTCCATTTTGAATATTTAAGTTAAGGAGTTTCTGGAGGAGCTACTCTGATAAAGATGATTAATTCAGTTTAAATGAGATTTCGTCTGAGGTACCTTGGAATGAATTGCAGACATTTAACACATGATTACAAATATAGCCATTCCTCAGTGTTTGTAAGGGGTTGGTTACAGAATCCCTGTGGATATCAAAGTCTGCAAGTGCTCAAGACTCTTATATAAAATGATATGATATTTGCACACAACCTATGCATATTCCCTCTCATACTTTAGATCATCTCTAGATTACTACAATATCTAATAATGTAATGTAATGGTATGTAAATACTATAATGTAAATGCTATGTAAATAGTTGTCATATTGTATTGTTTAGGGAATGAGAAGGAAAAAGTCTATACATGTTCAATACAGATGCAACTGTTGTAGGCCTAACTATATTTTCAGTCACTTGAATATACAGATGTGAAATCTTCAGATATGGAAGGCTGACTGTACAGATTTAGAAGGGTAATTGGGAGGTCAGGGAATTATATCACAAGTACGGATGTTATGTTTAAAAACTTGAATGCTACTGGTGAAAATAATATAGAACATATCTGTAGGGGAAGCAAGATTTAAATAACTTCCTTATTCTTATATGTGAAATATGTAGAGGTAGGGAGTGGAGAATAATTGAAGACCTGTAAATGTTGACATCACCAACAGAGAGAAAGATACTAAAAATAAAATGAATAATTTGGAGAAGCAGTCTTAATAAACTGAAAGGTATGTATTTCTTTTTTTTTTTTTTTTTTTGAGACGGAGTCTCGCTCTGTCGCCCAGGTTGGAGTGCAGTGGCGCAATCTCGGCTCACTGCAAGCTCCGCCTCCCGGGTTCACGCCATTCTCCTGCCTCAGCCTCTCTGAGTAGCTGGGACTACAGGCGCCCGCCACCACGCCCGGCTAACTTTTTGTATTCTTAATAGAGACGGGGTTTCACCGTGGTCTCGATCTCCTGACCTCGTGATCTGCCCGCCTCGGCCTCCCAAAGTGCTGGGATTACAAGCGTGAGCCACTGCGCCCGGCCAGGTATGTATTTCGTAGCATAATAATTGGACTGTATGAGAGAAACTTCTCTCTTTGTAATGGAAAAGAGCAGAGGCGAGAGAGTAAAAAACATGTGTTTGTAGTTGTAAGAACAGAGAGCACAGAGTTCATTATTATTGGCTTCTATTTTCTCAGTGAAGTATAATTTTCTCAGTGAAGTATAATTACTTGCTGGCAATGATCAGAGAGAGTTTTGGAATATCAGATGTTCTATTTTTGGTTATTGTTGTTACCCCAAATGGTATAAAATGGAATTCTTTGTACCTAAAGTTAGGAATGAGGCAAGGAAGCCTACTCTTACCACCTTTATTTAATACTATATGAGCAATCCTAGCCATTGCAATCAGGCAAGAAAAATAAGCAAAGAGCATAAAGGTGAGAAAGGAAGGAATAAGTGTCCTCATTTACAAAAGGCATACTTGTTTAATAAAAAATACTGAGATCTTAAAATCAAACTCTAAGACATCAAGTCAGAAAACATAAACTACTCATTTTTAATTGTAGCAGTAATTTAAAAATAATTTTAAAATTTAAACACATGTAAATAAAATTTAATAAAAACTCTATGGCATTTTAAAAAACAAACACTTAGAAATACATTTCATAAAACTTATGTAAAACCTCTACACAGAAAACTATAAAACCTTGCTCAGAAAACTTAATGATTTATAATGAAGACCTTTATCATGTTTATGAATTGGGAGACTTGGTATTTCAATGTAAATTGTTTCCTAGTTGTTTTATGAATTTAACACCATGCAAATTGTAGTCACAGAAGGCTTATCTTTTAATAGAAATTGACAAATTTAAAGTGACTTATAAATGTTTATAATAACGCAAGAGACCGAAGAGTGCCAAAGTAATTTTGAAAAAGACCAACATGGGAAGCCTTACATTACTTGAGTTTAAGAATCACTACAAATAAACAATATTAAAGATATTGTAATATTGGCATAAGAATAAAGAATATCAATGTAACAGAAAAGATAACTCAGAAATAGCATCACCTTTATGTAGTCATTTGAAATCTGAAAAATGCTGTAGAGCAATCTAATAAGGAAAGCCAAGTGCTTTCAGCAAATGATTTTGGAATAGCTAGTATCCTCATAGTGAAAAGATAAACTTTGATACGTACTTCATACCAAACAGAAATGTTAACTTTGGATCATGCATCTAAATATTAATTACAACCACAGTATTAAGAGGTAAACATAAAAATACTTGAAGACTTAAGTGTATGCAAAGAAAGATTTCTCAAATTGGACAGAGGAAAAACCATAGATAAAAGTTTAGACTTGAACCAATTTAAGCACTTCTACTCACCAAAAGACATTGGATTAGTCAGAGGTTTCCAGGAAACAAAGTCAATAGGATATCTACATATCAAATACGTACATATACATACATATGTGCGTGTGCGTATGTATATATACACAGAGGCACATATGTATATGTGGGGGAAGAGAGATTTATTACAAGGAATTAGCCTACCTGATTATTGGCATTTAAAAATGACAAGTTCAAAATGTGCAGAGCTTATATCCTAGTTGGAGTCCGAAGGCCCACGGCCAGAATTCGCTTTTACTTTGGAAATGATCAGCCTTTTTATTCTGTTCAGGCCTTCAACTGATTGGATGAGGTCCAACCATATTAGGAAGGGCCATCTATTTTACTCTATCTGCTTAATTAATTAAATCAAATTAATTACAATGAATTTGATTAATCAATTAAATTAAAATTAATTAAATAATATTGAATTATTGATGGCTTGATCAATAGACTGATTAATTGATTTAATTAATAAATTAATTGGGTTAGTTAATTAAATTAATCTTCTTTACTCAGTCTACTTACACTTTACTCAGTCTACTTACACTTTACTCAGTCTACTTACAATCTCATCAGAAAATACCCTCAAAGAAACACTCAAAATAACATTCACATATGTACATACTATTTTGGAAATAAACACACATGCAACAACAATGATGTATCTCATAGATGCATGCTGACTTAGAGAAGGTAGATTTTAACAGAAAGTTAATGCAATTAACCTAATATAATCTGTACAAAACTAATCTGTGTTGAAAAAACATCAGAACACTGGTTAACTCTGTACAAAAGGAATTAAATGCAAAGGGACATGAGGAAACTTTCTCGTATAAAGTAACCATTCTATGTATTGAGATGGATGTGCATTGTATGAGTATTTATTCATCAAAATTGAACTGTTAAGATCTGTGCCTTTCAATTTATAGAAATTTCACTTAAAGAAATGAGAATCGGGAACTACTGCATGTGCAGAGTTTAAATAAAACAAATGGCCAATGTTCAATATTTGTTAAGGGGGGATGATAGATACACTGGAGTTCATTATGGTATTTGGGTTACTTTATACACGTTTTGAAACAGTCCAAGATGTGAGTTTAAAATAATGTTTAGGAAAACGAGAGTGCAAAATGCCAATGGACCTTGGCAGCTACCATGGAAGCCCAGAGAGGTTGGTTGCCATGTTTGTAGAATTTCTCTGATCTGCCTAAATGGAGGGTTCATGAAAAGTGACTAGGAAATTCAATCGAATCTCAAAGTTTCTGTTCAGTGATTAGAGAATACAGGATCATGGAATATAGTCTGGAGAAAGAGGAAAATTAGCCTCCCTCAGGCTGATTGATGGAGAGAAAATCCTAAGGTATTTTGGTCTTTGAGGCTAAACCATCTATTTGTGGAGCAAAGCTTGGTGAGAGAGCTGGAATGAAATGATATGGTGGTCAGAAAGTGAGAGAATAAATTGTATTATTTCAGATGAAGAGGGTAATCAAGGGTGAGAAAATAAGGTATACATTTAACTCCAAATACAAAATTGTTTTCTAAATTCATACCCAAGTTTTTAAAAAATTGTTTTATTTTTCAAGCACTCTATCCTTTAACCATAAACATAAATACAAAGTCATTAAATAGATTTTAAAACAAAATATAAGAAAAAATTCCCTTGAGATAAATGCTATAAAAAATTCCAGGGACATATAGCTGTAAAGAAACACTTTTATGGATGATAAGGTATTGGCAGGCCATAAATCATCTACAAATGCTGCTGCCAGTCTGTGAAAAGTTTAACTTATTCTGCTTTTCAGAGTTAAGCTTCAATGCATATCAGATGGCAGAATTTGGCCCCCAGTACCACTCAGAGTCTTTTTCTGTGTGGTCAATAATTCAGATTGTCACAAAGAAAGTGCCCTTGGCAGAGACGGTAAATCACATGAGTATGTAAAATATAAACCAGGCACAAGAATGCTGCTTGATTTGCATTTGTTTAGGAACCATAGGAGATGAAATGGCAAAATTTTAACCAGCACTAATTAATTTCAGTGTAGAGAAGAAAGATTACCAATCCTTATGAAGTGGCTGTGCACAGAAATATCATATATACTTTCTCATTTTACCCTTAAAATAGATTTGTTAGGTTGTCTTTATCATCCTTACTTTGATGATGTGTGTTCAATGACTCAGAAAACTTAAGTGATTTTATAAAGGTTAAATTATTAGTAAGTAACAGAAATATAAATCCAAGTTTTTTAGATTCCGAAATCTGTGCACAACATTCCCTTGGAGGGAGGATTAAAATGGAGGTCCTAAATATCTTTGGTGAGAGCAAATCTGTGTACACAGCTAAAAATGAGAAGAGTTCATGTGGAAATTTAAAACTTTATTTGAATTTTATATATTTTACCTTCTTCCACCTGGATATATTTATAATTCTAGATCCATGTATTTTTAAACTTTCATTCAAAACAATTCAGTAGTCTCTTCTATCTTCAAATATTTTTTTCAGGCCTCTCTTGGTATAAAGGTATGATTAGCAAGTTAAAACTGGGAAGATTCACCTTGACCCAACCTGCTTCATAGTTTAATCAGAAAATGGTAGGCAGACAATTATTTGGGGATTTTGCTGATTATGGTTGATTTAGCAAACAGCATGGAAGAGTTTCAGAGCACAGGCTAGAAATATGAAAAAGTCCTGCAGCTATAAGAAGCATGGAGTTGCCAGTTCCTTCAGCATCATATAGATATGTTTACTTGGCTGAGAATGTAATTGATATATCATGGATGACACTGCAAAAGAGCGACCTCACTCTCTGCCATTCTTTTTATATGTGGGTTTTTTATGTGTTAATAAAACAGTCTTGCAAACTGGAGCAGAAATTCAAGTAGTAATGTCGCTGAGTAAAGACACATTCCCATTTTTGGTATGTCAACTGAAACTATATAGGTAACTGTGGAAAGCTGGGACCACAGAAACCCTTCGCCTATCGTGGAGAGAAATATTTGATTCCTATTAGTTCACTGCTGGGCAGCCAGGGAGCCACTGAAGCAATTCAGTGGACTATTCTATTTGTCTTTGCAAAAATGATATGTATAATTCGGTATTCAACTTATGTATGATGCTTGGATGCTGGGTGTTGTGAAGAATACCTATGAATATAATCAACTTTATTTGTGCCAAAAATTGGAGAGCACTTCAGTCCATCTATAAATTTGCAAGAATAATGCATGAATACCAAGTGGCCACTAGAAGAATAAAAGAAAGCAGCAGATGATACAAAAAAAAAAAAAAGAGAAAAATCAAAGTCTTTATTTTTTTTCTTTTTTACCCTCTCATTAAAAAGAACTCTGTTCCTGTTCCTGATAACAAGATGTAATTGAGAATTGGACAGATTAGAATTTGTTAGACATATGGTCTTATATACAGAGTGGCTTCACTTAGCTGAACTTTTTATGAATGATTACTTCTTTAAGCTGGATTTGGTGCTTTATATTATAGCCTACCATAATGCTGCCCAAAAATGTATCACAAGGTTAAAAGTTTCCTAGATAGCTAGTTGTCTGTATATCTTTATTACAGTCAGTTGAGGAACCAGACAAATTATACCGAGAAAGAATAAACCATGGTTAACATTTTTTTATAGCTAAATTTAGTTGCCAGCAAGTTTGGTAATAATTTTGTTTGGGAGACAAACTGACATATTCATGTAGTGTAGTTATAAGTAAGCTTGCTTCTATCAAGCAGAATCTAACTGTATTTTTACTGACTGATTATATAAAGTATGCTTACTGTCTGAATTCCAAGTGTTAACCTGGTATTTGGCTATGGAAGTAAAAATTGCATAGACAAGACAAAGGACTTCTAATAAGAGTGATAATTTGAGACACTTTGAAGTAATTAAGCATAGGAGCATTATACTGAAAATAAACCAGTGAAAGAATAATAGAAAAATAAAGTTTATTTATGATACATTTTAATTTTTGTTAGACTTAGATTTCACTTTTCTTGTTACTTTACTTTCACAAATCATTTAGTAAAGCAAATAAAAATGTACAGAAATAAAAAAAAAACAACAGTCCTATTAGTAACTTGTTCTTCCTACATTGAGTGAATAACAAATAAGCACTGAATTCCATTAAATCAATATACTGCTGATGTTCTCTCTGATACATTGTATGGCTCTGAATGACTCTATTCATTTTCTATACCAGTGGAATTAGAATAAGAAAACATTCTCTTTTGTGGTTAAACTGTCTAGAACAATAGAAAGTTAACATAGAAACTATGGTTTTAAGAGTATTATTAATTTAGAAGGAATATATTTTGATTACTTAACTGAAAAAAACAAAGAAATCTTTGCAGTCCTAAATAATGTAAAGATGAATGTCATATTGTTAAATTTTCTCAGGTATCATACTGGCTAGTAGGATTAAGGAGATGAATAATGCCTCTAAATTTGATGAGGGCTGAAGATGTAGTGTTGTACTTTGAAAAATATATACCTCTAACACACACATACATGAAACATATCTTAAATATATTTAGTGTATTGTATTAACATATGATAAAAATACTACACCTATTCACCAAAAAGTAAAAATTAAATAGGAAAATGAGTTTAAAATCATTGAGTAATATTTTATGTATTGCTTATGGAACCTTAGATGTTCATTGTTATTTAAAATATTAAAAATCCTTGTGCTTCAGAATAACTGAATGCATCTATATTTTGATTTGATGTTAAGAATATAATAAGAAATAGATGTGATTGATAAGCCTATACACATTTGGTGGTGTAGACATAAAAATACTTTTTAAAACATACGTCTAATCCAGTGAGCCAGAATAAATATAGTCAAAGACATTTTGACCAGCACACCATGCCAGGAGGACACTATTATGAGTTTATCATATGTCTTTAAATTCCTTTATGTTTATATTTCTACTTGCATTAACATAATAAATTCACTAGTATAATAAACATTACTTGTGTCTTTTAAAATGTTTAATTTTTCATATGTCTTGATAAATTATATTTCTATATTCTGTTTAAAGAATTTTCTGAAACTATATTCTGTTTAAACATTATGTTTCTATATTCTCTTTAAAGAGATATACATATACCTAAATAATTACTTTAAACTATGATGTCGTTTCCTATCTCCGTTTTGTAATTTACCATTCCACTAGACCATTGTATTTGCTCCTAAAGAGGATTGTAGTAAACATTTTTGTAAAATGTCTCCTTTTTCACATGTGGAATATCCTCTAGCACACATGCATATGCAGAATTGCTTAGTCTGGTATTTATGCATGGATATGAATTTTACTAGCTGCTAATGTACAGTTGCTCTAACAACTTATACTATAGCAATGGTAGTATTTGAGAGGTCTCACTTGTCCAAATTCTTGCCAACACTTGACATTGCAAGACTATAGTTTAGTACAAATTTGACATTTATGAATTAAAATCTTATTTTTAGTTTAATATATATTTATTTGAATATATATTCATAATATGTTAATAGATATTTTATGTTTGCAATATTTTTAATGAAAAATCAGAATTCTGAATGGTGCATTGATGGAGTGATTTTGTTCTTTACTCCCAAATGCTTGTAAAACATCCAAGTATGGTTCCTTTTTCCCTATCCCTGGATAAACATAAAACATGCCTTGACCTAGGGCAAGTCCCTTAACTTTCATATAATAATTGTACCTTTGTCTCTTCTAGTTTCGAAAAACTCTTATTTCGGCTGGGCATGATGGCTCACACCTATAATTCCAGCACTTTGGTAGGCCGAAGTGAGTGGATCACCTGAGTTCAGGAGTTTGAGACCAGCCTGGCCAACATGGCTAAATTCCATCTCTACTAAAAAATGCAAACATTAGCCACTGCACTCCAGCCTGGGCAAGAGAGTGAGATACCATCACACCGTCTCAAAACATAAACACACAAACACACACACACACACACACACACACTCCTCATTTCAGTAATTAAGGTTTACAGTGGTGGAAAGAAAATAAGAAACAGGAATGGTTGATTTGAATAAAACTTCGTGGATTTGATAGTTGTCTAGATCAGACTTTCATGGGGACCTCCTGATTTTCTGGAAGGTCTGCTGCTGTTGCTGAGGATCTCTTATCTTCAGTTAATACTGATAATGTTTCCTTTAATCAGCAGCCTATGACCTAACTTTCAGCTCTTCATTTGTGTGGCACTTTTAGCACCAGCTCTTGACGGGTGTCCAGTGCTCCTCTCAGTGACCATTTGTAAACACTGACAAAATTTGGACATGCAGGTTTGCCCCAAAGCAGTCTCCTTTTCTGCATCTGCAATCAGAGCAGCTAGCTAGCTACAGTTGTTCTCTAGCTAGTATTTGTCTGGTTCCATTTAGCTTTGGTACTCTTGAACTATGAAATTGCTCTGAAAGTTTGTATTCCATAGCAAGCAACATGTTCAGCAAATCAATACTTCTACTAATTTTCACTACCCTTTTATTTTCAATATGAGATACAACTTTGTTGTAAATAATATACTGTCACAAATACAGACTTTCCTTCCCCCTATTTTTAAAATCTGCTTTAGAGTGTCAAATTTGCACATATAGCTTGAGAACTTCGGGCAAACTACATAAAAAAAAAAAAAAGTTCATTATAAAATTCTGTTAGAGAATTTGAGTTTATTTTTCTGTGAGCTGTCTTTCTTTCAGGATATATATCTCCTATATATATATATATGATTTCAAATGAATATGTAAACATCTTTACTTATACTTATTCTGGAAACAAATGATACTTCTATTATATTTATTGCAAATAGATTCTCCTAGTTTGCAGATTAAATGTTGTTGTTTTTTGTATCACAAGTTATTTTATCTAGCCAAATCTATCACATTTTTAAAATTTGTATTTTCTCAAGATATCAAATCCTTTCTTACTTTGTTATATGAAAGAAGCACTTATTTCAGAGGCAATCAAAACATTTCAATAAAATGTTTTCAGTATCAATTATAATTATTACTCATAAAAATATTTGTACCTATTACTAAGAGAGTAAATTTCAAATGTTCTCACCACCAAAAAGAATAATTTTTAGGTGATGGATACATTAATTGGTTTGATTTCATTACTGGACATTATGTTTTTAAATTACAACATCACAATGTACCACATAAATATATTCAACTATAATTCTTCAATTTAGAATTTAAAAGTCAGAAAATTATATTATCTGAAAATATATTATCTGAAAAATGAGAAAAAAACATATTATTAGTTTCTGCCAAAAGTTTAAAGAAAGAGATATGCTTATCAGGCAAGTAGAACTGATTAGTTAAAATTTTTAAGGATCTACTAAACACACGATTGATTGCTGTGAAGTGTTTTACACTGGAAACCATGTTAATATATTTGTAATATGTTTTATCAAATTATAATATCATGAGACATATTCTCAATGAGGCAAAAGGCTTAAAAATATAGAAAATCATTCATTTATCACATTGATCTTATAAATTTTACTGAGAAATTTCCAGCATTTCAAAAGCCAAATCACTGTCTAAATATTGACTTCACTAAAGTGAGGATGGTTGTTGAAGAAACGTCCATATATCTTAGGAAAATATAATTTTCTGATTTTTAAACTCTAAATTGAAGAATTATAGTTGAATATATTTATGTGGTACAATGTGATGTTGTAATTTAGAAACACAATGTCCAGTAATGAAATCAAACCAATTAATGTATCCATCACCTAAAAATTATCCTTTTTGGTGGTGAGAACACTTGAAATTTACTCTCTTAGTAATTTGGAGATGTCCAATAGACTATCATTTACTGGGTTCACCATGCTATGCAATATCTTTCAAAGAAAAAATACTTCTTCCTCCTGTCTGAGACTCTTTATCTATTGACCATCATCTACCCATCCCCCCATGACCTCAGCCTCTGGTAATCACCATCTTTGCTCCTTTGAATTTTATCATTTTAGTTTTCACATATAAATGAGAACATACAGTATTTTGTTTTCTGTGCCTGGCTTATCTCATTTAGCATAATGTTCTCCAATTCCATCCGTGTTGTTGCAAATGACATTTCTTTCTTTTTCAATGCTAAATATTATCCCATTGTGTATATATGCCTTATTGTCTTTATCTATACATCTAGTAATGGATACTTAGATTGATTCCATAACTTGACAACGGTAAACAGTTCTGCAATAAGCATGGGAAAACAGACATCTCTTCAACATACTGATTTCTGATCTTTGGGGCAGATACCCAGAAGTGACATTGCTGGATCATAGAGTAATTTAATTTTCAGTTTTTTGAGAAACCTCTGTAAAGTTTTTGTAATGACTCTTCTAATTTACATTCCCAGGAAATGGTGCGAGGGTTCCCTTTTTGCCACATCCTCTTCAGCACTTATCTTTTGTGTTTTTTATAGCAGCCAAACAAGTGTGATATAATAGCTCATTGTGGTTTTGTTTGGCATTTTCTTAATGATCAGTGGCATTGAGGATTTTTTTCACATACCTGTGGCCATTTGTATGTTTTCTTTTGAGAAATACTGATTCATGTCCATTACCCATTTTTAGCTGAATTATTTGTTTCATTTGTATAGAGTAGTTTAAGTTACTTATATATATGCTTTGGATATTAACCCCTTATCAGAAGGATGGCTTGAAAATATTTTCTCCCAATCTGTAGTTTCTTTATTAATTGTTTTGTTTTTGTAGAAGCTTTTTAAAAACTGTAATCCCATTTTTCTATTTTTGCTCTTGTTGCCTGAACTTTTGGGGTCAAATCTAAAAAAACTTTTGCCCAGACCAATGTCTCGTAGTTTTATCTTTATGTTTTCTTTTAATATATTTAGAGTTTCAGATCATATGTGTTAATCTTTAATCTATTTTGAGTTGATTTTTATAACTGATTTGAGATAGTGGTCCAATTTTATTATTCTGCATATGGATATACAGTTATGCAGTATAATTTATTAAAGTGACTGTCCTTTTCCCAGCATGTATACTTGGCACCTCTGTGGAAAATCAATTGATTACATATGTTAGGGTTGAATTCTGGGCTCTGTATTCTATTACATTTATCGATGAGTCTGTTTTTATGACAATATCATGCAATTTAAATTAGCACCACTTTGTAGTATAGTTTGAAATTATGTGGTGTAATGCTTTAAGCTTTGTTCATTTTCCTCATGATGTGCCTTAGCTATTTGGGTTTTATTACAGTTCTATATAATTTTTAGAATCTTTTCTGTTTTTATAAAAAAAAAGTGTTGGATCTACAGATTGAATGCAATTGTTATGAACATTCCAATGTCATTTTTCACAGGAATTCATTAAATCTGTGGATTGCTTTGGGTATTACTGACATTTTAACAATATTAATTCTTCAAATTCATGAACATAGAATATCTTCCCATTTATTTATTCTTCTTCAATTTCTTTCAATAAGGTTTTAAAGTTTTTAGTGTACAAGTCTTTCACCTAGTTGGTTAAATTTATCCATAAGTATTTTTTGAAACCATTGTAAATTGTTTTCCTGATTTCCTTTTCAGATTGTTTGCTGTTTATGTATAGAAATGCTATTGATTTTTGTGTGCTGATTTTGTATTCTAGCATTTTGACGAATATGTTCATTAGTCCTAACACTTTTATGGTAGGGTCTTCAGGATTTTCTATGTATAAGATCATATCATCTTCAATGACCATTAATTTCACTTCTTTTTTAATTTGGATGTCTTTTTTGTTTCTTTTTCTTTCCCAATTAATCTGGCAAGAACTTCTAATACTATGTTGAATAGAAGTGGCAAGAGGGTGCATACTTGTCTTGTTCCAGATAGTAAAGGAAAGAGTTTCAATTTTTCACCATTGAGTATAATGCTAGCTGTGGATTTATATTATATGGCCTTTATTATGTTGAGCTACATTCTTTTCCTACCTACTGTGTTGAGAGTTTTTATCATAAAAGGATGTTGAATTTTGTAAAATTCATTTTCTTCAACTTGTGAAATGATTACACAGTTTTTGTCATTCATTCTGTTAATGTGATATATAACACTTGCTGATTTGTGTATGTTGAAACATCCTTGTATCCCAGGGACAAATCACACTTGTTTATGGTGAATTATCCTTGTAATGTGTTGTTGAATTTGATTTGCTAATATTTTGTTGAAGACTTTTGAAACTATGTTCATTGGGAATATTAGACCATAGTTTTATTTTTTGTTGTGTCCTTTTCTGTTTTTGCTGTCAGGGTAATGCTGGCTTCATAGAATGAGTTTGGAAATATTCTCTCCTCTTCAATTTTTCTGGAGAGTTTGAAAAGAGTTGCTATTACTTCTTCTTTAAATGTTTAATAGAATTCAGCAGTGGAGCCATTATGTCCCAGATTTTCCTTTGATGGAAGACTTTTTATTACTGATGCAATCTTATTCATTATTAGCCTCTTGAGATTTTCTATTTCTTCATGATTCAGAATTGCTAGGTTTTATGTTTCCAGGAATTTATTCATTTTTTGTATATTATCACATTTATTGGCATTAGTTATTCATTATAGTCTTTATAATCCTTTATATTTCTGTGATATTAGTTGCAATGCCTCCTTTTCTACCTCTGATGTTATATCTTTGAGTCTTCGTTTTTAAAATATCTAGCTAAAAGTTTGTCTATTTTGTCTATCTTTCAAAACACTCACTTATTTTAATCTTTTATATTGCTTTACCAGTCTATATTTCATTTATTTCTGGTCTAATATTTATTTCTTATTTTCTCTGCTGACCTTCGGATTGGTTTGTTCTTCTTTTACTATTTCTTGAGGTGTAAAATTATCTGTTTATTTTAAACTTTTCTTCTTGTTGGATGAAGGCATTTATTGCCATAAACTTTTCTCTTAAAACTGCTTTTGCTATATCCATAAATTTTGGTATGTTTTGTTTCCATTTTTATTTGTCTCAATTTTTTTCCTTTTAAATTATTAGTTAATCCATGGGTTGTTCAAGAGCTTGTTGTTTACCTTTCACATATTTGTGATTATTCTGGAACTCTTCCTGTTACTTACTTCTGTTTCATACAATTATTGGCAGAAGAGGTATTTTATACCATTTTTGTCTTCTTAAATTTTCTAAGACTTATTTTGTGGCCTAACATATGACCTATCCTAGAAAAGGCTCCATATGTGCTTAAGAAGAATTTGTATTCTATTGTTGGACGGAATGTTCTCCATTCTGTTACATCCATTTGGTCTAAAGTGTTGTTCAGGTCCAATATTTTCTTACCAACTTTCTATCTGGATGATCTTTCCATTACTGTGGGATAGTGAAGTCATCTATTATTATGTTACATTCTAAGTCTCCCTTAGGATCCTTTAATATTTGCTTCATATATTTTGGTGTTCTGAGATTGGATGCTTACATATTTACAATTACTATAACTCTTAATGAATTGACACTTTCACCATTATAAGATATTCTTCGTATCTTTCTACAATTTTTTACAGTTTTACAAAACTTAAAGTGTGTTGTCTTCTGATATAGCTATCCCTGCTCTCTTATGGTTTCCGTTTACCTGGAATGTATTTTACATTCCTCCACTTTCAGTCAATGTGTGTCTTTAAAAGGAAGGTGAATCTCTTGTATGAAGCACATAGTAAGACCTTGCATTTTAAAAAATCCATTCAGTTATTCTACAACTTTTTATTGGAAAACTTCATTAATTTAAATTTAAAAAAATTTAGAATCAATATTGTGAAAATGGCCATACTGCCCAAGGTAATTTATAGATTCAATGCCATCCCCATCAAGCTACCAATGACTTTCTTCACAGAATTGGAAAAAACTACTTTAAAGTTCATATGGAACCAAAAAAGAGCCCCCATCGCCAAGTCAATCCTAAGCCAAAAGAACAAAGCTGGAGGCATCACGCTACCTGACTTCAAACTATACTACAAGGCTACAGTAACCAAAACAGCATGGTACTGGTACCACAACAGAGACATAGATCAATGGAACAGAACAGAGCCCTCAGAAATGATGCCGCATATCTACAACTATCTGATCTTTGACAAACCTGACAAAAACAAGCAATGGGAAAAGGATTCCCTATATAATAAATGGTGCTGGGAAAACTGGCTAACCATACGTAGAAAGTTGAAACTGGATCCTTTCCTTACACCTTATACAAAATTAATTCAAGATGGATTAAAGACTTACATGTTAGACCTAAAACCATAAAAACCCTAGAAGAAAACCTAGGCAATACCATTCAGGACATAGGCGTGGGCAAGGACTTCATGTCTAAAACACCAAAAGCAATGGCAACAAAAGCCAAAATTGACAAATGGGATCTCATTAAACTAAAGAGCTTCTGCACAGCAAAAGAAACTACCATCAGAGTGAACAGGCAACCTACAGAATGGGAGAACATTTTTGCAACCTACTCATCTGACAAAGGGCTAATATCCAGAATCTACAATGAACTCAAACAAATGTACAAGAAAAAAACAAACAACCCCATCAAAAAGTGGGCAAAGGACATGAACAGACACTTCTCAAAAGAAGACATTTATGCAGCAAAAAAACATATGAAAAAATGCTCATCATCACTGGCCATCAGAGAAATGCAAATCAAAACTACAATGAGAGACCATCTCACACCAGTTAGAACGGCCATCATTAAAAAGTCAAGAAACAACAGGTGCTGGAGAGGATGTGGAGAAATAGGAACACTTTTACACTGTTGGTGGGACTGTAAACTAGTTCAACCATTGTGGAAGTCAGTGTGGTGATTCCTCAGGGATCTAGAACTAGAAATACCATTTGACCCAGCCATCCCATTACTGGGTATATACCCAAAGGACTATAAATCATGCTGCTATAAAGACACATGCACACGTATGTTTATTGCGGCACTATTCACAATAGCAAAGACTTGGAACCAACCCAAATGTCCAACAACGATAGACTGGATTAAGAAAATGTGGCACATATACACCATGGAATACTATGCAGCCATAAAAATGATGAGTTCATGTCCTTTGTAGGGACACGGATGAAACTGGAAACCATCATTCTCAGTAAACTATCGCAAGGACAAAAAAGCAAACACCGCATGTTTTCATTCATAGGTGGGAATTGAACAATGAGAACACATGGACACAGGAAGGGGAACATCACACTCCGGGGACTGTTGTGGGGTGGGGGGAGGGGGGAGGGACAGCATTAGGAGATATACCTAATGCTCAATGACGAGTTAATGGGTGCAGCAAACCAACATGGCACATGGATACATATGTAACAAACCTGCACATTGTGCACATGTACCCTAAAACCTAAAGTATTATAAAATAAAATAAAAATTTTAAATAATTATTGATAGGTAAGGACTTACTACGGTCAATTTGTTAATTGTTTTCTGGTGCTTTTGCAAATTTTTAAGTTATTTCATCTTCTCTTGCTGTCTTTATTTGTGTTTTGATGTTTTTCTTAAAAGTGGTATCTTTTAATCTTTTCTATTTCTACTTTTGGTGAATGTGTCTACTATAGAATTTTGTGGTTACCATGAGACTTACATGAAATTTCTTATACTTATGACATTCTATTTTAGGTTGATAACAACTTAGCTTTGACTACATATCACTCTACACTTTTATCTGCCACACACATTTTGTTTTTGATGTTAGAACTTACATTACTTTTTAATATATGTCCATTGACAAGTTATTTTAACTATAATTGTTACTAATAGTTCATTCTTTTAACTCTCATTATAAGGAAAAAATTGCACCACCATTATAGACCTAGGGCCTTCTGAATATGACTCTATTACTTATGCCATCAAGAGATCAAGCCTGTGAATAACCTACTAAAGAAGGAAAAGAAAGAGAAAATGGCTAGAATATTGAAATAAATAATGGCTGTAAACTTCCCTAATGTGAAGTCAACATACAGGTACAGGAAGTGCAGAGGTCTCCAATCAAATGCAACTCAAAGAGAAATTGACTAACACACGTAATAATCAAACCATCAAAAATCAAAGGCAAAAAAAATTCTGAGAGCAGCAAAAATAACAAACACAGCACAAAGGGGCCACAATATGCAGGTCAGTGGATTTCTTTGAAAAAAATCTTGCAGACCAGAAGAGTGGAAATATATATTCAAAGTGAAGAAAAAAAAAAAAAAAAAACACCTTAAACCAACTGTTAACTAAGAATACTTTACTGAGCAATGCTGTCTTTCAAAAATGAGGGAGAAAAAAAACTTTCCCAGCCAAACAGAAGCTAGGAAATTCACCATTACCAGGCCTGCAATAGAGAAATTGCTAAAGGAACCATTTAAACTAAATCAAAAAGCTGATGATTAATAGTATAAAACATTCATAGGTATAAGAAATTAAAATTGTTTCTAGAAATACTATATAATATACTCTGTGTCTGTATTAATTTTACTTTATTAATTACATGCAATAAAGAAATGATAGTAGACCCTTTACATATTGTTTTCTGTGTGTGAAATTGTATAAAAGTAAAGATTCAGAGAAAATATGGGATTATAGTGTTAAATGATTAATAACAAAGGTGTATACAAACGGGATAGGTTGTCACATAACGAGGAAAATAATATTACAAAAGGACCACAAAAGATAAATTTGACTTTTTGAGATATTTGGCTAAGGTAAATGTATATCCCAAGGTAGTGACATTAACACTTAATTAATATTAAAGATTGCTTTCTCTCTCTCTCTCTCTTTCTCTCTTCACTTGAAATATTGTATGATTACACTTTTAAAGTTGACTAAAATCCTAGATAAAGTATGCACCTGGGGAGATTCTAAGCAAAGCTAGAGAAAGGAGAGGGACAGTAAAACTCATCCTTGTTACTTGTTCTAACTAAGACAAATAATAAACAAGGTACTGAAGTCATAGTGGCATAGTATTAACCAGTGGTTCTTTGAGGGGAAAGAAGATGTAAGGCAGGGTAACTCCACCTTTTAAAGATTGCTGTATATTGCTTAAACACCAGTCTTTCAAATAGTATTGTGTGTGTATTTATTTTTTGGTGAAACAGTCATGTTTATTTATTTTGTTAGTTTCATATTTTTTGTCATTAGAAGTAATATACAAATATATAATTTCTTTTTTATTAAATCATTTGTGGTTTAATTCATAATAAATCTAGAACATATGGGTAGAATTTAAACTCAGCTAGCTGAATGCTCTGAGAAGTAATTGTCAGAATTCTACTAGTGTTAATTAAAACACTAGAGCTAATGTATCACACATCAAAATTAGATTAGACTTCATGGTATAAAATTCTGGTGAGATAAACATAAGGTGTTTTTTAAAATTTTGAGATAATATTTGTGAGAGATTATACTTGACGGGAAAATGATATCTATATGTGAATAATAAAATTATTTACTACCTGAATTCTTGAAAGCTGAATGCCGGGAAAATGCCTCCAACCTCTGGTAAATTTAGGTTTACAATCATCAGAACGGCATGTGAAAAAAAAATTCTATTCAAGGCTGCATATAATCAGTAATTAGTTTTTATATGTAAACACAGCACTTTAAATTCACAAAACTAATTAGCCACTCTATGATTCAATAATATTTTTGTGTTTATTAAGCCCATAGGATTCTCTTTTGATTGGAAATGAATAGCTATTAAAATAGTGCCTAGTCAATGGTTACTACTTTCAGAATAAACTCTATGTAGATTCATTTTATGGCATATACTAAATCCAAAAGTAAAGTTAATATATCCAAAATATTTTTGCGTAAAAATCCAAATGCTTTTTATAGCCCCATTATCTGAAATTTCTGGAGCTTGCAATATGAAAACAATCCTTGCATATCTAATATGCAGAGCAGCTTAACAATCAATGCATTGAGTCAACTGTGCTCCAAATGGGAGTCAGTAGTACTCAATCTCAATCTTCCTGTGGTCAAAGTGAGTGCAGAATTGAGTAAAGACTGAATGAGTACGCATGCATACACAAGGTTAATTTATGTGGTGTGTGTGCGTGAGAAAAAGAGACAGAAAAAGAAGAAAAGAAGAAAACAGAAAGTAAAAAAAAAAAAGGAGAATATAATAGTATAGAGTGAAAGAGAGAAGACTGGGTGGTTTGGAACAAAATTACATAATATTTTTCAGTTTTCTTCAAGTAGGTGTATTAGTGTTTTCTTGCACTGCTATTAAAAAATACCTGAAACTAGGTAATTTATAAGAAAAGAGGTTTAATTGGCTCACAGTTCTGCAGGCTATACAGCAAGCATAACAGCTTCTGGGGAGGCATTGGGAAACTTACTAACATGGCTGAAAGTGAAGGGAAATTGAGCACTTCACATGACTGAAGTGAGAGGAAGAAAGAGGGCAAGTGCTACATGCTTTTAAAACGACCAGATCTCACGATAACTCATTTTCATCACAACAACACCAAGGGGGGGTGGTGTTAAATCATGAGAAATCCCCCCTATGATGCAATCATCTCCCACCAAGCCCCACCTCCAACACTGGAGATTACAATTCCACATGAGATCCAAACCATATCTGTAGGCTTGGCTAACCATCTCTAATATTCCTGAATCAGTTAGGATGCTTTCAAGTACAATAACAGAACACTCCACTAAAAAGGTTAAATCTGTAGTTTATTTTATCATAACTAGAAACACAAATAAAAGATTATGGCATGGATAATTTGATGACATAATGATATTGTCAAGGGCTATCTTTTGATATCTTCCATCTTTTGAGTGTTATTTTCTTAGTGTGAATTTCATCCTTATTCAATATAATGCAACATTTCCAGGCATCACCACCTCACACAGTCCCCTTCAGAGTTAGAAAACAGAAGTTCTCCTCACGTTTCTGACTGAATATCTAAAACACTCTTTTTCAGAAGTTCTTCAGTAATCTTTCCTTCGACATTCATTTGCCAAAATTATATCTCACATGTATCCAAACTATAAAATATGTGGAGAACAGAGTTCCCAGAATGGCTTACACTAGTTAACATCCAACCACTTGGTAAAGAAACAGATGACTACGTGGTCAGATAGGAATTATAAAATTATAGTATCTCCCTGGAGATTATGTTGTCATGAGTGACAAGATCTGAAGATATGCTTAGTGATGTTTTTTGGCAATAGGGGCAACATAATGAAAATAGATAAAACTACCTTTTGTAGGATAATAAGTTATAGGTTTGTATACTGTTTAACCGTATACAGTTTATATTTAAGTGGTGATTAAGAAAATCACCAGTTCTCTATTGCCCTGTTATTAAGTGACATGCCTATGTATCTTCCCTTTGTAGCTGGTAAAACTGTAGTGATTTATTTGTAGCCAAAATAATTCAGAAGAATTTATGTTTCATAGCTTCCCAAATTAGGATATAAAAGCTAATGCAGCTTCAATTTTCTGCTTGGATTGTTTGCACTTGGAGCCTCGAGCCACCAAATAAAAAGTCCCAAAATTCTGATGCTGTCACACTATGAGGAGCCTCAGGCTACCTAGAGTGGCCACATGTAGGTGCTCCAGTAAATGGCCCCAACTAAAATTCTAGCTAAGGTTTAGAGTCAACTGCCAGATATGTGAATAAGCCAAAGCAGCTACTACCTGGGAATCAGCCTAGGGCCACAAACTAGAACACCTACATGTGGCCTGTTGTAGTACGCTATAAGATTAATAATAGCCATAATGCCCACTCAAACATCTTACTGGGCCTACACTATATGTCACTTAGCATTATGAAGTAACCTCACCTGGGGACTTCCAGTCCTGGCTGAGAGATTGCTGGGTCTCTATACAACAAACGGGACCTGGAAACCCTGGTTGCCCTAGAGACAAGGCCACCTCAACACAGATGCAACTTACATAAACCTTAAAACGAAGCTTTACCCTTACAAACATGGCTTAAACTCTCTTTATAAAAGCAACACCTGGTAACCCACCCCAACTGAATAGATGTGTTAGAAAGGGGAAAGAGTCTATCAAATGCTGAGAATGTTCTTTCAACTGTGACCTTTGATATGGTTTGGTTGTGTCCCCACCCAAATCTTACCTTGAATTGTAATAATCCCCATATGTCAAGGGCAGGGCCAGGTGGGGATAATTGAATCATGGAGGTGATTTCCCCCATACCTTTCTCATGGTAGTGAATAAGTCTCATGAGATCTGATGGTTTTACAAATAGGAGATCCCCTGCAACAAGCTCTCTTGCCTGCTGCCATGTAAGATGTGCTTTGGCTTCTCCCTTGCCTTCTGCCATGATTGTGAGGCCTCCCCAGCCATGTGGAACTGTGAGTGAATTAAACCTCTTTCCTGTATAAATCACCCAGTCTTGGGTATGTCTTTATTAGCAGCATGAGAACAGACTACTACAATCGTCTTGGTCAAGTGGTCATTTGGCCCCTGACCATATCTGGCCCAGGCCACTAGCCTGCTCCTGCTGCTCATCCTGTAAGAATGCTACCAGAATAAGCTGCTTGAATATCGAATGGTGCCTCAGATTCATCTTTGATGTGAATAGGAGGAAAAGGGAAAAGTTGTCCCTGGGGAAGTGGCTCAATAAGGACCACCCAAGATGCCCAGACACAACACCTGTCTGTGTGGCCTGAGTTTCTTCATAGCATGGTGTCCTCAGGATAGCCAAACTTTTTACATGAAGCTTCAGCACTCCAAAAGAGTGTTCCAGCAATCAAGGTTGCTGAAGAACACTTCAATGATTACAGTCCAGCTGCCAGGTGACTTCACCTACATGAGACATCTCCAAGCAAAAACTTGGAACTTCTCTCAAGAAGACCCTTCCATAACTATCTCCTAACCCACAGAACCCATAGCATAATAAAATAGTTGTTTATGCTAGCAAGTTTCATGGTAGTTTGTTACTCAGCAATGGAAACTAGAATATGAACACTCTCACATTCATTACCTTGTTTCATTCTAAAAATAAATTTCACAATTAGACATTTAGCAGGCATTTTTAACTATATCTTACAGGTGATAAAGTGAGGGTTAGACAGTTCAAGCAGGTTTTCATAGGTCGTGGGCCAAAAATGTGGCCATGCACTAAAAGCCAGAACTTGTAGCATAGCTACATGTTCATATTATGTTGTATCTTATTGTTTCTCTGTGTGTGAAACAGATCCACAGGTGTTTCAAGCAGCAGTCTTCTATGCAGCAAATATGCCAAGCACTGTGACAGGTATTGCCAAAATAAAATGAAATAAATTGATTATTTTTCCTGAAGGCATTTACAGTCAAGTAGGAAGGGAGAACTTTAATCCAACAAATATAGCACAACTTAATAGGTCTTATAATATTGTTTTGCATAAGGTACAAGATGATTGTGGAAAAATCATAAAGACTGGATTTAAAAGCAAGATAAATGTGTCAGGCTGTAAGGAAAGGTGTTAACTAGAGTCACAGAGAACAGAAAAGAATAGCACATGAAAAAAAATCCATTTGAGGCTGCATATAATCAGTAATTAGTTTTCATGTGTAAACACAGCACTTTAAATTCACAAAACTACTTAGCCACGCTATGATTCAATAATATTTATGTGTTTATTAAGCCCATAGGATTCTCTTTCTCTCTTTTCTTTTTTTTCTTTTTTTTTGAGACAGGGTCTTGTTCTGTCACCCAGGCTGGAGTGCACTGCAACTTCCACCTCCCAGTTCAAGTGATCCTCTCACCTCAGCCTCCCAACAAGCTGGGACCACAGGTGCATCGCACCATGCCCAGTTAATTTTTGTATTTTTTACTACAGAAAGCATTTTCCTATGTTGGCCAGGCTGGTCTGGAGCTCCTGAGCTCCAGTGATCTGCCTGCCTCAGCGTCCCAAAGTGTTGGGATTACAGGCATGAGCCACTGTGCTAGGCTTTGCCAAGATAATTTAATTAAAGTATCTGAATTAGGACATTGGAAATGGAGGTGGCAAGAAGTTGAGATATATAGGTTTTGTTCACTGTAGTTAGGTAACTGGGTACTGGTGCATAATATCAGTTTCCACATAAGGAAAAGCGTAAGAACAACTGAGTTAAAGAATAATAATCTAAAGATAGAAATATTATTTTTGGAAAAATTGAAAGGAATGCACATTTATTAAACACCACGCACTTAACAGATACTAGCTTATGAACATCAGAAATGTTATAGTTCAATTCTAATAACAACCTCAAACAGTCATTCTAGTCTTGCTTTATTTGAAGATAATTAAGGTAAAGCTCAAAAATATAGTTTTAAATGCTAAGATATAAAGGCAGAGAGGAAGTGGATGAAAATTGTATGTGGGACATAAAGCAAGAGAAAAGACACAGAGGAGGGACTCAGTGAAAACAAAAACAAAAACAAAAAAAAACAGTAGGACGTGGATGTTTAGCTACACATGTTGGGCATGGCCCAGGGATGGGAGGCCTTGAAGATGAATATGAGAACTTGGAAACTTGGATTTGATTTTGCAGAAACAGGGAACCACTATAGACTCTTGGGTCAAGATGTGTGCAAAAGGATGCTTTAGGGTGATGGATATGAGTGGGATGAAATGAGGCTGGGAGAAGCCATGAATTAAGGAAAGAAGCCAAGAGACGCCAAGACATATTAGATCTGAGATAAAATAATAACTAGCTTCTTTCCTAACATCCCTTTCTCACTGACGATAGTGAAAATATTTTGGGTATTTTCACAAGTTCCCATGTTAATAGTTCAAACATGATTTTTCTCTCTTTTCTATCTGTACTTAAGAGTGAACTAAGTAGGCACAAGAAAGTCGGAGAAAAAAATTAATTTCAAATCTGTAATTATATGACATTGGCAATACTGAAAATCAAATCCCTTTGTTAATTACAGAAGGTAAGCATCTCAGACCATAGAATCAAGTATCTCAGAAATATACAGTTCCTTAATTTTATTTAAATTAGTTTAATTTGGACCACATACTGCCATCTTGGCTGGCTGATGAGAAGGTACACAAGTTTTACAGACTTGCTTGGTGCTTGGAAATGGGTAATGATGTTTAATCTTTGGACCACCGTGGTCAACCACCACTGTCATTTTTAATGTCAAGATTCTAGCGTCCCCTGATCCTGATTCCAAATCACAAGTGCAACCTGAAACTTGTGCTGAAGCTGAAATCTACACTAAGATCCATCCCTACAACACAAAGCCATCTCTACTGAGGTCTCCACATCCTCTATGCAGTCACCCACCATCTACTCATCTTAGTAATCTTCCTTTCTGTTCAGTATCTCTTTCCTTCTTTCTCTCTCTCTCTCCCCTTTCTGTCACCCTCACCATTCTTCTCCCCTTCTCCTCAAAAGCATTATCTCTTCTCTTTCTATAACATCTTGCACAATAACATGAGTAGTTCAAGCTTTAGGAAGAAAAAGCCAAGAGATTTAATTTGTGGGTTCATCCTTCTTGGGGTTCTATAACAAAGTTCTCTCTGAAGGCAATGGGTATTGCAGCTTTTTGCCAAATTTCTGAAATTAAAGAGAAAAAAATGCATGGGGAAAAAAACACTAAAATTATCATATCTCAATTAAGGAAGAAGATTGTGGATATTTCTTTTGGCAATATGGAAAACGCTTTTTAAATTTAATATACAAGCTTTAAACAGTCAGTGACACAAGCTAATTTTTTCTTGGACTTACACATGTTCCATTGGAAATAAAGATATTCCAGAAGTCCATGTGCTTGCGTAAGCATTGTGAGCAACAGGGATAGATTTTCCTTACACTGACTTAATCATGCTCTCTGACAACATTGCCCTAGTTTTCATATTTGGAAAGGTGGTCTGAGTGTTATTTTTTCCGCAAGTATTTGGTTCCCCCTCTGTGTGCAGGGGTCATATTCCCTGTCTCACTGACACAATTCTTGGCTGTGTGACTTCCCTTGGTCAATTGATATGACAGACATAACAAATAAGACTTTGGAAGGGAAGCTTTAATAACCGTTTCATGATTTCATTATTGCTCTTTTCCTCCTACCATAGCCCAGTAATACACTGGTAACGCAAAAATGTGACTCATAAAAATAACATTATTTTAATATTAAACAAATGTATCATTCTCAAAGATCTATGAATAAGTTTCTTTATTGGTGCTTGGAAAATAAAATACTAGACCTTCATTATCTCCTTTTCATTTTTTCTCACTCTTATTGAGGCTTGATGGATCCAAAGGATGGTGACGAGATAGGCTGGTTATAAGACTTTCTGACATATGGTGCTGGAGTCATTCTATTAAAAAATGTCAGGCAGCTAGAGAACTGAAGGAGGATTTATTTTTGAGTGGTATCTTTATAGTGAGATTTGCCAGAGAGATGCCTCCTCACTAAGGTGAGACAGTAGAAGATGGAGGGTGGAAGGGCAAGATGATCAAATGCCATGGGCAACGTACAGTGGTTAGTGTCTGTGGCCATGTTCTGTTTCTTTTCATTCCTGATTAAGATCGGTCAGTCAAGACACCAGAAGATATTTTATCACCTGGAAGATAAAAATCAATAAAACGAACATTCCCTAAACTGTCTGCTTGGATGGAATGTCACTTACTCACTTACACTATTTCTTTCATTTTTTATTTTTCTTTTCATTTAGGATTGACAAACTTGGAAAGGGAGCCAAGGGTTATTGAGCATGTTCCTTATACTAGCACGGGATGATAGTTAAGGTTATAGGTGATGGAGATATGCTGTTTACATTTAAGTCCGAACTCTGCCACTAAATAGTTGTTCAATACTGGGATACTTGTGCTGCTATTTGTCCAACAAGAATAATACTAACTTTCAGAAGATTATCTTAAAGGTTAATATTAAATGAGTCAATATATAGAAAGTGCTTAGAATTGTTCCTGACACACAGTAGGCACATAGTGTTATATATTCATTTTTCATTAAAATCTCTTAAAATTCCAGGTGATGGTAAGTAGTTCTAGGGAGAAAACTTAAGCACAGAATGGTTAATCAATATTCTCAAGATCATTTAGTTAACAAATTGTTAATTTTAAGATATAAATGTGTCAATCTTACAATGCTTACCTGCATATTAAGTCGGATGGGCAATGGGTGGCTTAAGTAAATGAAAGGGAGAGTGGCGCATTGGCCACTGGTATAATGAACTGTGCTAAATTAAATTGTGGGAAAGAAAATATTTAAGATGATGATTTCAAATAACCAAGTAAAGTAAATTGTGGGAAAAAAGAGTGATTCAAGCAAAAGAATAACTTTCTTTTGTTTAGTTCCCAATAGATTTTTGTATTATTATTTTGTAACACAAAATGAGAGGTGCATAAGGAATTATCAAAAAATTCACCAAACTGTACTCCTATTCTGGTCCCTCCCACGAGCAATATTGGAGCTACTGCCCTTTAGAAGTCACTAATATTCATATCAAGTGTAGACATCTGGCCTTCTCTATTTGATTTGGCCTAGAAGGCTAATAAGGACTCTGTTTAATTTTAAATGTCTTGCACATTTATTATAAGGGGATTTAGAGAGTACAAGACCATTATCCCCCAAGACTCCATAAGTGACCAGGCATCTCCAGGGATAATCCAGGCTGAACCTGTGAAATGTGCTCAACCTGTACCTGGAGACAATAAAGAAAAATATCATAGCCACTCTAATACATTGAGAATAAAATGGCTGTTATCATAACAGGTAATGCTGTGTTATAATCAGTTCAGGTGTACAGTTGAAATGAAAGAAAGATTATTTACATGGTTATCTCCTGCTTTTTTACAATAACTCATTGTTTCATACATCTGAGAAAACAATGTTTTGGGGGTTTTACTTGTAAAGACCTAGTATTTTATTCTTGCTAAGAAGCCAGCTAGCAATGTGCTTAAAGATTCAAAAGGACTTAGAGAGCCATTCTTTCTTTCTTGTTCACATTTATCATTTTTTGCTTTTTTAAAAAATATAGATGGGAATCTCTCTGTCACCCAGGCTCAGGTGCAGTGGTGCAATCATAGCTCACTAAAGCTTCAAAGTCTTGTCTTCAAGTAATCCACCCACCACATCCTCCCAAAGTGCTGGGATTACAGGCATGAACCACTGCACCTGTGGGATTACAGGCATGAGCCACCACAGCCAGACATATTAATTCTTTATATGCTGGATTTTTATTAAAGCTCCAGTGTGGCAATCAGAATTCTTTCTAGCAGAGTCTTCTATACAATTAAGTACCCAGTAGGTGAAATTTCATTAATAAGAACAACGTATTTGATGCATCTCAATGTCCTCTCACTCCAGAACCACATCGGACATTTATCCTGGCAGCTATCTAACAATTTTCACACCAGGGTTTGTGGCAATGCTAAAAATCTTATTTATGTTCATACTGAGGGATGGCTTGCATCCCAGCATTTTGTAATTATTCTACTTTACCTCCTGCTTCCTGCAGTCATTTTTGCTGTCCCAGTCTGCTCAGGGCCCTGAATATTGCAAATCTGATGTACTCCATACTATAGACCCCTTGGAATCTAAGTGGATGAGTGATAACTAAAATCTCAGCTTCCAAAAGCTAAGACTGAAGAGGCTAGGTGAGTTAGAACAGTCTGGAGAGCAGAGACCAGAGTTTTCCTCTGCTCTTGTTCTGTGGAATGACAGGGGTCATTTGGACAAATCGCACTATGTTGCAGTTTCTTCCTCTATGAAGAAGGTTAGTAAATGTGCCCTCTCTCACTCTCTCTCTCTAAAAAAATATAAAATTTTTTACTGGTAGTAATCAATTAGATAATGATTCTGAAGCTTATGAAGCTCTTTATGCTGCCCAGAGAAATTCTTGATGCAAGTAAAAGGCATACCAGAAGTCTGTTCTCTTTACAACTATTAGAAAACTAACATTCATGTGCTATTTCAAGGGAGAATGCCTTCCCAAGGCACTAAAATGCACACTATGTGAGGTGTCAAACTTTTGTGACTAAAAGGAAACTTATTAAAATCATGACATAGCAAATTTGGGGGAGGTGTAATATAAAATTATAGTTGAAGGATCAATAACTTTATTTTTTATTATATTTATTATTATTATTTTTTGAGACTGAGTCTCACTCTGTCGTCCAGACTGAAGTACAGTGGTGCGATTTCAGCTCACTGCAACCTCTGCCTCCTGAGTTTAAGTGATTCTCTTGCCTCAGCCTCTCGAGTTGCTGGGCACACACCACCATGCCTGGCTAATTTTTTCTTTATTTTTAGTAGAGATGGGGTTTCACCATGTTGGCCAGGCTGGTCTTGAACTCTTGACCTCAGTGATCCACTCACCTTGGCCTCCCAAAGTACTGGGATTACAGGTGTGAGCCACTGCACCTGGTCTAATACCTTTAATTTATAAAAAATTATTTACAGACAAGTAAGAAAACCTCCAAAATGTTACAGAAAAATCAGCTTGGAATGTAAATTCATACAAAAAATGAAAAACAAAAAGGGGCCAAACGTATGGAAAATATATTTAGACACACTAGTGGCAAGTATCTGAGTCACTGGCAACAAATCTGTATGGGTCTACAGCAACCTCAATTCTTGCTTTCTCAGAAGAAAGAATTGGACTGAGGGGCATAAGGGAGAAAAAGAGACCGAGGGAATTTTCAGAGCAGAAGTGGAAGTTTATTAAAAAGCTTTAGAGCAGAAAAGAAAGGAAAGTATGTTTGGAAGAGCTCTAAATAGGCAACCTGAAGAACAAGTGCTATGTTTAACCTTGATCCTCGGACTTCATAGGCTGGCCCACCTCCACTGTCTTGTGTCCCTTTCCCATGATCCTTCCTTTAGGGTGGACTGCCCGCCTGTGCAGTGCCCTGCTTACCCTTGGGAAGTGAGCACACGCAGTGTGTTTAGGAAGTTGAACGCATGCCCATCTGAGGCTTTCTTCCCTTTTCCAGTGGTGTGCCCCCAGTAGGTCATCCTCCGCCATTTAATCTCTTAATGCACATGCTTGGGAGGTTGTATCTCCCTGGCATCTGCATTTAATCTACACTTTAGTTCAACACTTGTGGACCATGAGGAAACGGCTTCTCCCAGCACTGGCCGTGAGTTTATCCGTTCTAAAGAGGCAATGTAGTAATTGCCAGACCATCACCTGACATTCCTAGTGGGTGGGGGAAGAGCCCTCTCCTGCCCCGCTCATGCCTGTCTAACTACCAGTAAAATGCCTCTCTCAAGAGCTCAAGACCCTAAATCTTTGGGGGAAAATGGACAAAGGTCAGTCTTCTGTAACTGCTTCCTGCTGACAAAGGGAAACTGGTGGTTCTGTTTGTTGGTCTTGGCCTCTTTCTAGCTGTCAGGGCAGGAGGGTGACTCCACGGGTTGGTAAAAGTGGTATGCAGCCAGGTCCAATAGAGACAGGGGCAGGGTTTTGCCTCTTTCCCGTTTCACTGTTGGGCAGTCTAGGGGTCCCTTGTAGAAGGTACCTCTTGAATATTGAAAGGATGGTACCCCTTACTGGGGATCATCTGGAGTTTGATGGCCTGAAGGTGAGAGGAGACAAATTGGGTTATCAGAATATGAGGAATGTTAATTCAAAATAAGGGGGTCAGGACAGCTCCAAAAATTCTGAGGCTGCCAACACGCCCAGGTAACTGGTAGCTGTAGTCATGCCTGCAAAGACTTGGGTTCAGAGGCTGCCAGCCATTTCCAATATGTGCTCAGAATTAGAATATGGATATTTGCCACCCGAACATTAGTAATAAAATAAATATAACAAAAAGTGATAGTCTGATGTTCTTTTCCCCATCTTTCCACTTAATAAAACTTAAAAGGGCTAGTAGTAAATATGTTTTGTGGCTGTATGCAATATCCTAAAAATTTTTGTCATTAGATATCCAAAACTCTTTTTAAAAGCTTTTACTAGAATTTTATTTTTGATTTTTATTGTAAGAAAAAGTCAGGTAAATTCACCAAAATATTTGTAACAGATGTATATTGCGTCATTTTTATTATATAAGTGTCTTTTGATAGGGATTTACTTATATTATGATGAACACCTACAAAAAGTTAGTGGGCAACTTCTAAATGGAAATAGCTGAATAAGTAGATAAATAAATATGTAGAGAAGTACAGAGGACATTCATGTTAAACTACTTTTTACATATACATACATATACATGCACACAAACACACACTAATTTATCTGTAAACAAAATATACTTCATATTAAGGCATACAAGAGAACAAAAAGACTATGGTTGTCGATAAATGAATATAAGTAAATATTAACATTAAAAATCATGAGCAATACAAATTATATGTTAGTGATTATGATTTTAAGAGTTCGAGCAAAGATTTAGGCAATTTGTTTCTTTTTTGCCCTCTCTTGAATCAAAGCTAAAAGGAACCTTCTAAAACCTGGGAGATAGACTATAATATAATCAATAACTGATCTTGCCAAATGGATAAGGAAGATATTGATGCATATTCACATACGCATTTTGGTATGTGAGGGCAGTTTTAATGCCAAATTGCAAAGCAGCTAACTCCACCTTGCCAGTTACAAACCTTTATTCTCACATCGGTTATACATTGTAACTGAAAAACTGCTCTTAAGAAAAGCTCTAAAATCCATCTGCAGGAAAATATCCATTGTAACCTCACCCAAGAATATTTGTACTTCATCTTTAGAATTATCTACACCAATGTTTTCAGATTTAGGGAGCGTTGGGAGAGGTATTTGGAAATCTCCCTCTCTGCCAAAACACACTGGGTTAATGGTGTCTTCCTCTACCTCCACACCCCGCAGGGGCCCTGGCATAAAATGGTATCTACGGAAGTGGCTAGAGGGCTTGCAGACCTTGAGCAAAGGCAATTCAAATGATCCTATCAGTCTGGGGGCAATAGGGATGGATTCAGCTTACCTTCCATCTCTAGAGTGACTGGGGGATTCTGTGACAGAGGGCTATTTTGTAAAACAGCATTAACCAGTCTGGCTTTCAAATTTGCTAGAATCTTTAGGGGTTTCAGATGTAGATAAGATGTCCTGTACTCTACTACTCACTCTGTTCCAGTTTACGCTGCATAATAATGCCAGCTAACATCTATGAAGATACTCTGTTCTCTCCACTCTTCTAAATGCTTTGTATATGTTAATTTATTTAAACCTTACAACAACCCTATGAGGCTGAAATTACCACTTTCATCTCCATTTTATGTATATTAAACAATTATATAAAAAAAAAAACTAAGGAAGAGAGAGGAAAATGCTTCTGTAGCTTTTATACAGAAAAAAACAGAATGTCTATCCAAGCAGTTTGACCCTAGAGTTTGTGATGTGGAAACGGGGCAGAGAAGTGCTGGGTGGGGAAGGACGGGATCCCCGGTGAGGGCTCCACCCCTAGGCTTGTGCCCAGGGGCCTAAGTGAGGACAAGCATTTCTGTTTTTGCACCCAAATGTTACATTTTCCAAGACCACTCTGGCCCGCAATGTCCCGCTTCCTGTGCCTATAAAAACCCCGAGACCCTAGAAGGCACACACACAGGCAGCTGGACATCGAGAGTAACACACGGGGAGAACAACACACTGACAGATGTCCGTAGGCCGTCGATGGCGGAATGACGCGGACGCCAAGGGGAATTCAGCTGAGAGCCCGGGCGGCTGAGCAGCCCAACTCCAGAGGAAGGCCACCTTCCCACTCCATCCCCCTGCTGACTCCCTATCCATCTGCTGAGAGCTACTTCCATCCTTCAATAAAACCTTGCACTCATTCTCAAAGCCCATGTGGCGATCCGATTTTTCCTGTACGCTATTTAAGTGAGCTGATTAACATAAGCAGCCTCCAGACGGCTAAGCTGAAAGAGCACACTGTAAAACATGCCCACTAGGGCATTGGGAGCTGTAAACACTCAACCTAGAATCTGTTGTGGTCCTGGGGTCGGAGCCCAAGCTCCCCACGACCTGCCCATCTGCATGCTCCACCTAGGGGTTTGAGCTGCGGGGCACAGAAGAAGCAAGCCACACCCCTATCACATGCCCTGCGAGGGGGATAAGGGAAAACTCCTCCCGTTTCATCTGCACTCTCAACCATTATACCACTTGTCTTTCAGACTCACAGCTGATGAGACTGCAAACATCTTAGATTCCCAAGATTTGTAACAAGGAAAACCTCATTACAAATAAAAAGAAAATGTTCAGAATGCATAAAGAAAAATGATAACTTCTTTCTTTCTACCCCCATCCTACTGTCCTGATGTAAACATTAACAAATGCCTGCCATGTTATGCTTGCACATTGTTCTTAAGTTCATACACAGATTGATTCATTTATTTAAACTTATTTTGAATTACCAGAATATTATAATTGTGGTTTTTTTAAAAATTGGATCATTCGATACATAATATTCTATTATTTATACTTTCTGTATTTTTCACTGATTTTATATATATATATTTACATGCGTATATATACACATAATAGTTGATGGATATCTCTGTTGCTAGAGAATAAGTCCTATCGTTTCTGCATTTGTAACATCATAAGCTAATGATTTTCTCCTTCTGCAATTTTCTGCCTTCATGTCTGATCTCTTTACTTAATGTTTCCCTAATCTTTCATTCTTAACCTTGAAGTCATTATGTGTTGATTATATCTTCATTAACAAGCATTTGCTAAGCCCCTTATATTGGCTAGGTGCTGAAAGTAGAGAAAAGTATGCAGATATGTATCTGCTGTCTTGGAATTTACATTCTTGTTATTGTCAGACCGTACTGCCACTTGATCTTTCAGAACATCAATTCAGAGTTTAACAGTGGCATTCTATTTTTCAGTTCATTTAATCTGTTCATCTAAAATGCAGGTTTTTATTTTCTTTTCAATTCAGGAAACATTTTTGCACTGTAATTTTATGTCATTGGAATTTTTTTATTATATTTTTAATAAGTTTTTTTCTATTCTTTCCACTGCTTATAATTTAATAGGAGCAACTGATTTCATATTTTTAGCTGCGTCTTCCTACCTCCATTTACTCATCCTCCTTCAATGAATTGATTCAATAAAATTTTTCTTTAATTATACTTTATCTTGTATACTTTCAACAGCTGTTAGGACAGGTTATGGGATCATTTGGGTAATATCAAACCAGTAGCTAATGGGTGCTGTGGCAGTATCTGCCTGAGGTAAAAACCAGTTGGTAAAGTGTTACCCAGTAGCAGAGATACAGAGAGAAGCTCACTCATCTTCCTTGGGCTTCAGGGTAGGGAATGTGGCCTTCTCCTCTGCTACAATGTCCCGAGCTCTTACCTAATGCCAGCAGATGAATTCCTTCACTTGCACTCTCCTCTGGAGCTCTTGGTTAAAATCATGGCCATGAAGCATAGTCTAAGAGCATGCTTCAGTTTTGTTTTTGTTTTTGTTTTTAACTTAGAAAGACAGGGTGAAGTGACAGTATTTCAGGAACGCGAGTTCACTATCTTGCCATATTCCATTTATTGCACCTTTCTTCCCCTGACCCTCAATACTGTTCTTTCTTTCCTGTACATAGAATAAAACATTAAGGCAAAGTGATATGAGCTAGCAAAATAATATGATACATTTTTAAAACCACAGTGCTCTAAAATAAGTGATTTGATTGATATAAATAATTTTCATCGAATGTATCCACTAATTGTGTTTTAGTGTTTTCCCCTGTTGTATATAATTTAAGACTTTTACTTTAAATATTTATTTAAAAAAAAGCATCGAAGAGCAAAGTCAGGAAGCCTAGCTTATTCCCAGGAGCCACATCTTTAATAATATAATTTGTGAAAGCGTATCTCTGCATATTTGTGAGAGCAGCCTTGCATGTGTACAGCTTGAGGCGAGATGCCAACTGATACTTCAATGTATTATTTTCACATTAGCACAGATCACAGCTGGCAGAAATGTATTGGCTTTTTAGACTTTTTTTTGAGGTCTTCGTACCAGTTAGATAATAAAATGTGCAGATGTAAAGAACCAGGTTGGGTTATAAAAACTGAAAGCAAAATGTCATTTCATGATGAATGAGAAAATTCGACTGAAACTTTCTTCCTTTAGGGGTTTGTTCTAGTAAAAACTGAGTACAACTAAATGATCGTTGTTGCTCAAAGGAATATTTTCATATACAACAGACAACATCATCCTCCCTGCTTGTGTTCTCAATAACCATTGCATTTTATATGACCTAAATATTAAAATATGCTAAAATTTGCTCTAACCTTCAGAGAACAAAATTTCCTATTTCCTGTTTTTAACTTTTGTATCTGGGTGAGCTGCAGGCTATAGGCCCTTTACTCAGAGAAGAAACCTCCTTCCATCAAGAGAATAATGGTAAAATTTTATAATTTAATTCTTATCACCAATTTTAAATAAATTGCATAACTTATTATATGCACATAAAACATATTTTACACCCTAGTGTGAGTTTGTTCTACATGGAAATAGAAGGCCAGAGACTAATTTATGATTTTAAGGGCAAGAAACAATAGAACTTTTAAATAGTAAACATGCACACTAAGCAATATAACCTACACAATGAGAACATGAGATAAACAGATAATATTTTGCTTCTAACCTGAGTGTATAGGCAAATCAAAAGAGGAAGTCTGGAGAAAAGTACCAAATGATTGATTCATTCTCCAGTATGCACCTGGAAGAACTTATATTACATGTAGATGTTTACTTAACATTTGCAACTTGTGGTGATAATAGGCTTGCTACACAGTTTTTGGCAATGCCCATTCTCAATGTATTAAATCGCAAGCAATTAGTAGTAGCTGCTGGGTCTTAATTTTATATGAAATAGTATTAGTATATTACTTTGAATGGTTATTGTTTAGTTTATAACGTTATTATGTTTACTGTTTAATTCTCTTTTTAAAATCATTTTATTGATATATGATTGACATATAAAACCTGTACATATTTTATGTATACAACTTGATGTGTTTAGAGAAAAGTATACACCCATGAAGCTATCACGATCTGCACCATAAAACTGTTTATTACCGCTAAAACTTTTATATTTACATTTGTTTTTATCTTGTTTTTGTATACTTATATTTATATTTTAGATTTGATTGAATATTCAAATAAACAAAAAAATTAGACACTTCATCCTGAGAGTATAATGAATTACACATTCACATACAAGTACACACACACGCACACAAACATCACAGCAAAAGAAACTAAAAATATTAAAAATAACATTGAAATGTAAATCCCACTTTTCTTCCCATTATTTTCTCATACTCTTTTTGAACTTTTTGATTCATCTAACAAATGGAAAATTATTTACTTCCTCCACATGCTGTAAAAAATACAAACTATTTCACACACCATAAAATACATTTGTAACAAATGCTTTTCACACCCTCTTGAGAGACTACCTGCCTTTAATGGTAGTAATTGAATTACACTGGACTGAACTAATTTTATTGGGGCAGGTGGGAATGATCAGACCAGCCTAAAGCTACAATTGAATAACAAATCTTTCCTAACATTTTAACTTCTGATTTAAAAACTGTGCTGTATAAGTACCATTAGTTTTTCTTCATTTTAGAAACCATGTAATCATTTGAGTTTATGACTGCAACTGTTCCCAGCTGTGTTGTAGAAATACATTAGCTGAGAATGTGAAATGTAAAAACAAATCTCATCTTATTCAGTGCTATCCAATAAACTAATACTAGAATGAAACTGTATCACCGTCAAACATGTGGAAAACAAAGGCTGTGAATGTGAAAAAATTCAGTCCAAATCTGGACTACCATAATTTCTTTCTTTCTTTTTTTTTTTTTTTTTTTATACAGAGTCTCGCTCTGTTGCCCAGGCTGGAGTGCAATGGCACGATCCCGGCTCACTACCACCTCTGCTTCCCGGGTTCAAGCAATTCTCCTGCCTCAGCCTCCTAAGTAGCTGGGACTACAGGCACACACTGCCACGCCTGGATAATTTTTTGTATTTTAGTAGACATGGGGTTTCACCATGTTGCCCAGGCTGGTTGTGAACTCCTGAGCTCAGGAAATCCGCCTGCCTCGGCCTCCCAAAATGCTGGGATTACAGGCGTGAGCCACTGCGCGCGGCCCAGGACTACCATAATTTCTATTATTTCACTTAAAATGGGAAGCCAAAGCGGGTGGATTACCTGAGGTAAGGAGTTCGAGGCCAGCCTGACCAACATGGTGAAATCCCCGTCTCTACTAAAAATACAACAAAATTAGCCGGGCGTAGTGGTGGGCGCATGTAATCCCAGCTACTTGGAGGCTAAGACAGGATAATCGCCTGAACCCGGGAGGCAGAGGTTGCAGTGGGCTGAGATCACTCCACTGCACTCCAGTCTGGGTGACAGAGAAAGACAGTGTCTCAAAAATAAATAAATAAATAAATAAATAAAGTGATAGATTATAGTAGACAACACATTATCTATTTGCATTAAGAAACTAAATTTTACCTTCATGTTTAGTAGAAATGCAGAAAGATTCTATAGATATATAAAATATGTTTTAATATCATGTAACACCATACATGATCTAGTGTAGTATTATAAAGATGATTAATTTCAATGGAGAAAATAAGATTTCTTTAAGATAACAAGGAGAAAAGATGAATCTATCGATAACCAGTTATTTGTACTAAGCACTTTTCTACAGACACCCAAGTGCAAGACACATGTCTTAAGTGTCTTATTGTTGGAGGGATCAGCAAAGTAGTATAACACTCATAATGATTGAAATAACTGAGAAAAACAGTTTGGGGCTAGGTTAATAGGCAAAGCATTGACTCGACATAAAGACTTATATTTAAAATTATGTATAGTAGAAAATGTACATTCAATGCAATACTTATATGATCAACTTATTTCGACATGCTTCAACTGCAAATCCTATATTTTCATCCATTAAATTATATGAATAACTAAATATGTGGTTTATTTTAAAAAATCAGGGCCAGGTGCGGTGGCTCACGCCTGTAATCCCAGCACTTTGAGAGGCCAACGTGGGCAGATCACGAAGTCAAGAGATTGAGACCATCCTGGCCAACATGGTGAAACCTTGTCTCTACTGAAAATACAAAAATTTGCTGGGTGTGGTAGTGTGCGCCTGTAGTCCCAGCTACTCGGGAGGCTGAGGCAGGAGAATCACTTGAATCTGGGGGGTGGAGGTTGCAGTGAGTATTATTACTGCTCTTTTGGCTCAGTTGCCAGTAAAGAATTTGGGTTTCATCTCTTCTGTGTGTTTTTCATACTTCCTCTGTTCCATAATACACAGCTAAAAGTGTTCCTTGTATCCTCCCAATCTTGCCTGCTTGCTTCTCCTTGGCTCACACGCTTCTAGTTTGTATTCTCTTTCAGTTTCATAATTTGCCTCTTTCAGATCTCTTTCGGGTCTCTTGGAAATTTTCTCCAGATTTAGTTACTTTCTGCAACTTCCACCCCACATACAACTATTAATCTTGTGCGCTTTAAATAAGATTGAAAAAAAATCCAATGCACCATTCATCAGGACATGGCCCTCATCACAGTAAACATGGGTAAAAAGCACAAATTGTCAGAACCTAGGCACTTTGGGCAACCTATATAGCATGTAACATTGATACTTAACCTTCTTAACAGAAAAACTTGGTTTAGATGAATCCTCTGATAGGACATTACAATTTGTCTCAGGCTGATCAATTTGTATAAGGCTGATTAACTGAAGAAAAAAAACCCATTAAATTTCCAGAAGTTCAAAAAGGAAATGCTAAACTATTTGCATTTTAAGAGGTCTCAAAAATATTCAATAGCTCTTCCCCAATCAGCAACATTAAGTCTATGTTTATAAAGAGACAGGAAGTTGATCCGAAAAAGCAAGTGAGAATTTCCTTGAAGATAATTGTCAGATTGGTTTATGTATCCCCAGCACTCTTTGGGGAAAGGTAAATCATGCCCTTCAATGGAGTAACCCCTCTTGAAGTGTGAAGATATCTACTAGGAGTGCAGAATAACATCTCAACCCTTGAAAAGATGATTACTGATCTGTAAAATAGCTCAATCCATCATCATTGCTACAAGAATGAAATGGTTAAAAAAGTTTTCAAAATAAATTGTTCTAGATCTCCTGGACTTAGAAGGCACAAAGTCACCATTTTCGGAATCTTGTTGGAAAAACCAAAGAACCAGAATTGGCTGAAGCCATTTGTGACAGCAGAGAAAAGTAAGAGATACAATGAGAGCAGTTTGCACTGCTAGAATTGGGACAAAGATGTAAGTGTAGGAAATAAATCTATTGGAAATATCCATTCCAAAGAGAACCACCCATTGGGGTAAAGAGGCTCCAGAAATAGATAGCCTTGTATTCTGCCTTTGGCTGAAGGAATCCCATACATTTGCTAATCTATTTACGCTTGATCCCTTCAATACAGTGAGTTGTAGGAACCTTAAAGAATCTCACAGGTAAATCCAAATTTTAGTAACAAAAAGCAAAATCAATGGTAAAAAATTTCCACAAATTAATGGAAAATGTTTAAAGCTTAAAATAATTTGAGATATTATGATATTAATTTCCATTAATAAAAAGTGTGTTTTAAAAAGTGATATGTGCTATACTTGGATCAGAATCATGGGCAGTGGTGGAGGCAAGATATGGATGAAAGTGCCTCTTAAATACATAGGTACCAATGTCACACCACAGGCTTTGAATCAGAATCTCTGTGTGCTGAGCTCAGCAGTTTCACATGTTGCTTAAATGGTGCTTATCCACAAAAATATTAAGAATCACTGGACCAAATAAGGGATAAAAAAGTAACATAAAGGGAAAAAAATCAACCTGAGACGAATAAAAGACACATACTGTTCCTCTGAAGTATCTTTACCTAGGTCCTTATGTCTTTTAAATATCTTTCCTTGTATTCATATACTCTGGACAACAGTACCATAATAATTTTCATACTAAAAGGGAACACAGAGGCAAATGTTCAGGATATCTGAAATGATTTCCTGTTTTCAAATTGAGATTTTTGTTTTACTTAATCACTAAAACAGCAGTAGTTTAATTTGCTATTCTTAATTGCATTAAATATTAATAATTTAATTATAAATCAAATGAACTGAAAGTTAGTTTGGCTATTTGAAAAACCACAAAATATGGTAATGCCACAGTTCAGTAATTTTGGCTTTATGTAATTGAATTATATGCCCTATTCTATTTGAAATTAAACACTGTATAAAAACTTAACAGATTTTCCATGTGTTACAGGTTGAATTAGATCCCCCCTGAGATGGAAGATTTCTCTTGATCACTTTGTGGGACTTGCTACAGAGGTATAGCTTGCTTACTCTGCCACTGCTTCCAAACCCCTTGTGGGATGGGGAGCATGCAGGCAAGTGAGTGCCGGGGCCAGGGCGAGCACTTTTGGGCTCCAGCCCCAAGGCAGCATCTAGGAGTGTGTTACAATGAATGCTCTTTTAGCAGTTGCTGTCCACGGACGGCTAGGTGTTAACCAGCTCAGTGAAGAATCAGGGTGATGACAGCCTTTTACACCCTACCCTCTTGGTACCCGGCTTCTTGTTTGACATCCAGGAAGAATCAGGTCTTACGAACTGTTTGAAAGGTGATGAATGCAGAGGATTTTATTAAGTGGTGGAAGTAGCTCTCAGTATAAGGGGAGCTGGAGAGGGGATGGTACTGGAAGAATGTGACCTTTCCCTGAAGCCCAGCAGGACAGGGCTGAGCTCCTCTCTGAAGTTGTGCTATCTGAGGTTAAGCCACGTCTATCCGTGGTCTCCAATGCTCAGTTGCTTCTTCTCCTCTTAATATTCAGGTGCTTCATCTCTTCTCTCCTTCTCTGCTGCAGTGCTCTGCTCCTCTGCCAGGAGCTTGGGGTTTTTTGGGGTATAGGATAGGAGGCGTGGCAGGCCAAAAGGCAACATTCTAGCGAGAAAACAGGAATGTGAAATTTTCATTCAGGGCCACGGGTTCAGGGGTTCAGGCTTGAGGGTGGAACCCTTGTCAGGGACCCCACCCTCTTCTACCCAGTATTTCCCTGCCTCCTGTTTGTATCACCCCCAAAGATGTTGAAATCCTAACCCCTAGGATTTTCATATTTTGAAATAATATGACCTGATGTGAAAATAGGATTGTTACAGATGTAATTAGTTAAGATGGATCATACTGGAGTAAGATGGACCCTTAATACAAAATGACTAGTGTCCCCTATAAGAAGACAAGAAACACAGACATGGAGATCCAAAGAGAAAATAAGTCCATATGACCATGAGGATGAAGATTAGAATGATGCATCTCCAAAACAAGCAACTCCAAGGATTGCCAGAGAAAAAACAAACAAACCAACAAACAAAAACAGAATCTTGAAGAGGAAGGGAAGCATTCTCTCTCACAGATTTCAGAGAGAACATGGCCTTGCTGTCATCTTGATTTTGAACTTCTAGCCTACAGCACTGTCAGAAGGGAAATTTCTGCTGTTTTATATCACCAGTTTGTAGTACTTTGTTATGGCAGCTCTAAAAAATAAATTCACTTTGTATAATTATATACGGTAATAACTAAAATAAATGAAATATTTTGTTCAAATGGAAACTTACAAATTTATTTTCATAGGAGGAAAAGATGCTAATATTTTAATTTGCATAAATGTTTAACTACTGTAGATATATTAGCACAATCAGTAACAGAGAACTCTATATTGAAAATTTTGGTAAGTTTATTAAATATAACTTTGACCTTCCATAAGTATGCTCAGGATGGTTATATTAGAAAAATAATATATTTTTTAATATTGAAAAGAAGATTTATGGATACAGTTATCAAAGGTAGTTGACAAAAGATACCTCAGAGATTGAAGTGACTTGTCTCAATAGAAATATGTCTGATATGTTCATTGTTTTCTTAAGTTACTCAGGTATTGAGTGTTTTTATTTTCTTTTTGCACATTTTGAAGTATTGACTTGAGGAGGGACTTACTTTGATCCCTGACTACAATTTCATAAAAATAACTGTTCAGAAAAAGAAATTCAAAGCAGCATTCATTCTCACTCCTAAGAAAGAATATATTTAGTGTCCCTCAGGGGTCCATAGTTTTAATGAAATTGCTAAGTAAATAATATAGGAATATGGAACAAAGCTGAAGAGGAACAAAATCTTTAGATTTTAAACCACACATATTATGGTACAATTAATGAGAGAGGGCCAAAGGGGGGAAAAACTCTATGATCTACAGAAGAAAAGACTATGCAGTCTACTGTCATGAGAACAGATATAAGAAACTATAACATTTTAAGGTCTGGGAAAACAATGGTGTTGAAACGTTAATCCTATATCCAAAAAAAAGGTGTCAATCATTAAGTTAGGACAGTTAAAATAATTTTATATATGGGATATCTTACATTATTTCCTAATCCTGCATTCTGATATAACAACTCTTCACACTTACAAAATTATCTCAGCAACAGAAACAAACAAAATAAGAAAGAAAGATATGGATTTCACGAGAAGAACTAACCTGAGAATGTAATAATAAGAAACTAAAGGATTAAGGTGGACATTTGACCCAAAAAGCTATCTATCAAAATTAGAACTATAATCAAAGAGCTTCTAAAGCAAATGAATCTACACAAAGACAAAAGAAAATTCCAGTCAACAAATATTTGGTTAAGGCCCTAAATGCTTTTGTAATATTATTAAAAATATTTTGAAATAGTTACTATAAATCCCAAGAAAAATATCAATCAAAACAAAAAAGTCACAGTTTAAAAATTTGACACAATTTTGAAAATGTCTTAGGTTGTAAGAATAAAGTCAATTTGATTTTAATGTTTGGGCCATTCTCTCTTTAACATCACACATTTTAGGATCATTAGTATTGACATAATCCAACCACATCATTTTATATTTTACAGTGAGTAACAGTTACGTGATTGAACTTGAAAGCCTCCTAAGAGCTCCCAATGCAGTTGGGACATTATAGGCCAAGGTCCTAATGTAAGAGAGGACAATTACTGTGATTGGCCCAGTATTTTAAGCTGCTTTTCTGTTTACCAGTTTACAAGGAAAATATGGCACATAACTAAAGAGCCAAGAAGAAAATTGCAGAGAATAGGCGTTAAGAAAGATTTTGGTAATTTTATGGGACTGAGAAAATAATTTAGAGTTCTGAGATGGCAAAGTCATCATGACTTGGAAAATCAGAGACCCTAAAATATATGAAGCCCAGAGAAGTAAGCCTTGTACTGTGCTTCTGTCATTGAGCCATTTGCACATATATGACCAATGCTGGGGGAGAGGATCAAAAGACCTGCAGAAACCTTCATGTGCAGAGTAGGGAAATGTCATGTTCCTAGGAATAAAAAATATTTGAATTTAGGACCTTTGGAGGATATAGAGATCTTGTCAACATTTCAGACCCTAACCTGGTCTAGGGATATAACCTAGGATTAAGAGGAAATCAGAAAAAGGTCTAAAAATACAGCCTTAATCAGTTTAATTTATGATGGGATTTAAGGCAATCTGCATCAAAATTTATTGACAACCATAAGCTGTTATTTCAGATTATGACTAAAATAAAATAATATTTCATCATGATTCCCAGATGTAAACAAGATTATTTAAAATCTTTTTAAATTTTTCAAATCAAATATTTGGTGTTCAATGAAAAATCACCATACATAAAAATCACCATGCATCAAAATTCTGTTGATTCTGCAGAATAAACAAAAATAAGTTAAAAATAGTCATCCAAATACAAAGTTTAAAAAAGAGCTGTAATTATTATGTTCAGCAAAATATGTGATTCTGGGAAACTAGAGTTCCAGAGAACTAAAATCTGTAAAAAGTGCAATAGCAGTTCTGGTGCTGAACAATATAGTAGTTGAAATAAAGAGCTCAGTAGAAGAATTTAACACTAGAGAGGACAGAATTGAAAAAGATAAATAGTAGATTGAAAGACAGGTTACTAGAAAATATGTTTACAGTTGAGTGAATAATTGCAAACCTAATGAAAACATTATCTTCTATGAGAAACACTAAGGCTTACTGTTGACTTTCAAAAGAAAGAAAGAAAGCCAAAAGAAAACATAATGACATATTTATAGGTTGGAAAGAAAATAGTCATTAACCCTGAAATTTAAACCTGGTAAATATATGCTTCAAAAATAAACAAAATATATTTTTAGATAGTCAAAAACTGAGAAAATATGTCACCAAAAATGGCTTTTGTGTAGGAATAGACAGATCAATGGAAGACAATAGAAAACCCAGAAAGATAATTACATATCTGTTGACTTGGTTTGTGACAAAGATTAAACTGCAGTGCAGTGAAGAAGAAAAATAAACGATAATGGCTGAAGTAAATATTTATCTTAAAAATATATATTAATACTATGAAGCCATAGAAATGAAGATCATGTCCTTTGCAAGGACATGGATGGAGCTGAAGGTCATTATCCTTAGCAAACTAATGCAGTAACAGAAAAGCAAATACCACATGTTCTTACTTATAAGTGGGAGCTAAATGATGAGAATACATGAATACATAGAGGGGAACAACAAACACTGGGGCATATCAGAGGATGGAGGGCGGGATGACGGAGAGAAATGGGAAAAATGACTAATGAGTACCAGGCTTAATACTTGGGTGATGAAATAATCTGTCCTGCAAACCCCATGACACAAGTTTACCTATGTAACAAAACTGAACATATATCTCTGAACTTAAAAGTTAAAAAGATTCAAGATGCTAAAACTTCTGATAATAAAGTAAACTTGAATTAAAAAGGAAAAAGAAAATCTCATCCCATAATTCATAAAATTAAAAATTCTAAATTCTAAATGCTGGAAAAACTACTTTTAGAAAATAATGCGGAACAACTTCTTGACCTTTTGATAGGCAGAACATTTCTTAAAGAGGATATACAGAGCGTTAACCATAAAGGAAACATAATAAATAGGAATATGTTAAATAGTTCTGCTAATTAAAGGACAATATTAAAAAGTTTAATAGAAGGTGAAATATGGATAAAGTATGCTATACATGTAGATTAAAATATGGTATATATTAAGAATTCTTATAAGTCAATAAGAAAAAGATGAAATAATTAAAACACAGTTAAAGCTGTTGAACCAGGATGTTATATAATGGAAGTGTAATTGGGCCAAAAGAAATTGAATAGATGTTCAATCTCATATGCAACAGAAAAATTAAACTTAAAGCTATAAGATACCAGTTTAAACAAAATAGAATGAAAAACATATATGGCTAAAATAAAAACTGGTAATATTTCTGGTTGGTATTGATTTGAAGCAAATGACATTCTCATGTACAGCTATACTGCTGCTGGCACTGTAAATTGGTCTTTGGAAAACTGTTTGGTAGTATCTACTAAAGCTGAGCATATCTAAGCTTGAGATCCATGTAGATCTAATGAATAGAGACAGAATGCTCTTTATACATGGAAGAAGTTTGTGACTGGAGGGAGAATAAGGGTAGATTTGGGATGCTAATAATTGTCTAATTACTGATTTGGGGTGGTCATGTAGGTATATTCATTTAAAAAAATGTATTAAGCTATATACAGTTATGAATTTTGTACCATTCTGGCATTATGTTATATTCGGAAGAGTCTACTTTAAAAAGTCAATAACAAGGCCAGGCGCAGTGGCTCACACCTATAATCCCAGCACTTTGGGAAGCCAAGGCGGGTGGATCACCTGAGGTCAGGAGTTCAAGACCGGCCTGGCCAACATGGCAAAACCCCGTCTCTACTAAAAATATAAAAATTAGTCAGGCGTGGTGGTGGGCGCCTGTAATCCCAGCTACTTGGGAGGGTGAGGCAGGAGAATCGCTTGAACCTGGGAGGTAGAGGTTGCAGTGAGCCAGGGTCATGCCATTGCACTCCAGCCTGGGCAACAAGAGTGAGACACCATCTCAAAAAAAAAAAGCCAATAAAAAACTAGAAAATATACTCTCAACATTTATTGTGGAAAAGGGTGATAAGGTATTTAAAACCTGTACTAGTTTGCTAGGGATGCCATAAAAACATACCACAGACTGAGTGGCTTAAACAACAGAAATTTATTTATTCACGGTTCTGGAGACTAGAAGCACAATATCAAATTGTTGGCAGGATTTATTTCTTTTATAGCCTTTCTCCTTGGCTTGGAGATCGCCATCCCCCCATTGTGTCCTCATGTGGTCCTCTCTGTTTGTGTTTTTATCTTCATCTCCCTTTCTTATGAGGGCACCAGTAACACTGGATTAAGACCTGCCCTAATGACTGCATTTTAACTTAATTTCCTCTTTAAAGATCTCTAAAGGCAGTCACATTCTGAAGTACTGGGGGTTAAAGTTTCAACATATAAATTTGAGGAGGACAAAATTCGGTTCATAATAACCTTAATAAAATTATAACACTGTACACTATATAAATCTATTAATTGATATAAAAATAAACAACTGGGAGAAACACGCCTTTCAAAAATAAAAACTACAAATGGCTGATAATATATAATAATTTTAAGTCATAATTTTTAAAGAAAGTAAGTTTACATAATGAGATTATATTGTTCTCCTTATTTTTGCTAAAATAAGAGACAGAGAGGCAGAGATGGAAGAGGAGTGAGAGGAAGGAAAGGAGCAGGAAAACGAAGGAGAAGGAGAAGAATTAGAAAATCAATAATGAGAGTAAAATCAGTGACAATAGTAAAATAAATAAGTCCATTCTGAATAGTTATTTGAGCCTGTAAAAGGATGCTTTATTCTAGAGTGGAAATTTAAAATATTAATGTGTTTCTGTGTACGTGCGTGTGTGTGTATACACATACACACATAACACACACACACATAACACCCCCACACATATATATATGTGCATGTATGTGTGATTCAGTGTGGGTGTATGTAACATAACTCACAGAATTATATAAAAATCTTAAGATATATTAATATGCTGTATAACATAATTTTAAAAAATTGTTTTATAAGTTTTTCTTTGTACTTTTTAACCACATAATTTTTAATAAAAATATTATAATAAGAAACAGAAACTCAAAAAAGCTTTATAGTATTGTCCTCTCATTCCTTTTGAGATTACTGAAATATAACAAATAATTTTTGATCATGACAGGTAGTTAGTAAAATAATTTAGATGTTGATTGAAGTGAAAAACCATGGATTTCTTGAGGGGAAAGCACCAGGGGAGTCTATAAGACCTTTAAAATTTCCTTGAGTATATTGCTGGTTTTGATAACTGTAGTAGGTCTGCTACGTTCTTAATAGAAGAACCACCACACAGCGGTGGAGCAAATGGGAAGCAAGCCCCCTGGGGAGTTGAGAAGGAAAGCCCCAAGGAATAAAACTTCAAATGTGGGAGCTGGACTTTTGGGCCAGCAAAAGAATGAAAAATCAAGCTTCCCTGAGGATCAGAGAAGTGGAAAATTATATCTATAATCATTTATTGGTGGAAAGTAATGAGTATAATTGAAATAAAATTGTTTCCAAAGAAAAGACAAACTGAAGACAAATCCATATATGAGGGTATACAGATAAAGAATTTTTTAATAACTATTTTTTCCTGAACAATACAGAAATGTGTAGTATAAAATATGTGTTATAGCAAGAAGGTCGCCCAAATTAACCAATGTTAATAATATACTTATGATGATATGTCTAAACCTTATATTGATATAACAATAAAATAAGCAAAATAATTACAGTAACTAACATTTTCGCACTTTTTATGTACAAGGCATTCTGCAAAATACATTACATATACCATCTCCTGTGATCTTCCTAACAATACTATGTGATAAATACTATTATTTTTCCAATGTTAAAGATGAATCGAACCAGAGATAAGTAACTTTCCTTACATCACTCAACTTCAGAGTGGCTAAATAAGGATTTGAACCCAAGCATTTGGTACCACAGGGCTCATTCTTAATTATTAGGACAGATGGCTAATTCATTTATTGACTAAACAAATGTTAAACATTACTATGTGTCAGGTACAGTTTTAGACCCTGGGAAGATAGTAGGCAAAATTATCTGCCTTCATATAATTCATGAATTAGTGGTGTAATTCATTCCATAAAGAAGACCAAAATCACATATGTTACATCTCAGGAAATCTAAAGAAATGAATCTAATGGTAGATGGGGAGAGAGATAATTGAGGTTAGTGTACACTTGAAATAGGATAACCATCGCATACTTTACTGAGACAATGAAATTTTAATAAAGACATATGAGAATCAAGGCATTCAGGCAAGATGTTATAATGAGAAAGAACATTTCAGTTACAGGGAATAACAAGTGAATGAGCCACTGCTCCCAACCAAGGTCAACTTTTCTGTCTTGTGGCTATCAGCTGTCTTGTGATTTTAAAAACTCAGTACAAACTTTCTAGTATGTATCATGTCTTCAAGAGTATTAGCATGCAAGTCAGAGTGGAAAGGCTCTATCTTTATCGGGGGAAAGATTTTACAAAGAAGACTCTCAAAAGACTTTCCAGTGTGTCTGATTGGCAACGAGTTCATCACAAGCCCACCTCTACAACAAATACTCACAAAAGTCAGTAGAGTAACCTGATTGGGCTAGACCAAGTTTCTCTATTGTGTTAGGCAATCTTCTTCTCAGTCTTTCTAAAGAAACCTACGGCCATTTACTGGAATGTCATGTCCATCCATTAAGAATGAGGACATACTTAGAATTTATGGAAAGGACTGGATTCTTTCTCTGAATTTACACTAACCTAATATGCAACACATGCTCACCTTTCAAATTAGGAGCTTGCAAAGATTAATTGATAAGTGGAAATTTGACTAGATCTACTCACAATATAGTCATGCGAATACACAACCCTATGTATTTATTTCCCTGGGTTTCAACTACATAGTTGGAATAAACATAACGAACAACCTGGCAGCAAACCACTTCAGCCTCATTACATGGAATAAGGACCATTAATAAAGTGTTAAATGAAACCCCTCAATTGTCCCTTTCTATCACATTAGTATTTTATATGTATTCACATAGCAATTCATGTTCACATGTTCAGAGAAAAGCCTGCAAGCCTACTCCAACATGGTTTTTCATAAGAGAAGAAGGGATGTTTTAAATTTAATAACTATATTACCTAGTATATTGTTTTTGTTGGGATACACGAGTGCTTTGTAAAATAATGGTAATTATTAAAGTAAAATAAAAGTATAACTTACAAAAATATTTGGTATGCAACTAAAATAGTTCTGAGAATGACATTTATAAGACTACATGTTTACAAAAGAAAAGAAGGTCTCAAACAAATCATCTAAGCTCACACCTTAAGAAAATTGAAAAGAAACAACAAAAATAAACCCAAAATAAGCAGAAGGAAGGAAATAACAGAGATAGTTATAACTCAGCAAAATTAAGAACAGGAAAATATATAAAATAAAACCAAAAACTACTTCTTTGAAATAATAAATACAGTTAATAAACCTCTAGTTAGTGTAACAAGAGAGCAAGAGTGAGAGAGAGAGAGAGAGAGAGAAGGGGACACAAATAACCAATATCGAAAATGAAGGAGAAGTCACTGCTACTGATAATATACATTAAAATGATGAAATAGACAACTCTATGCCTAGAAATTTGATAATTTACATGAAATGAGCCAATTCTTTCAAAGACATAATCTACCAAAACTCACACAATGAGAAATCTATAATCTGAATTAGTCTACAAATATTAAATGTATTGAATCAATAAATTAATAATAATTCAGAAAGCAAAGTATAAAGTCCAAATGGTTTTCCTGGTAAATTTTATTAATCAATAATTAATCTTTCAAGAAAGAACATATGAAGTCCAAAAGCTTTTACTGGTGAACCCTTAAGGAAAATGATACCACATTTCTATAATGTGTTTCAGTAAATACAAGCAGAGGGAACACTTCCTGACTCATTTTATGAGGCCAGCAGTACCATATATGAAAATAAAATAAAGACATTTTGAGAAAGGAAAATTACAAACCAATATCTCTCTCAAACACGATGCAAAAATTCTCGACCAAATATTAGCAAATCAAATCCAACAATGCAAAAAACTATGCATCACGACCAAATAGGATTCATTGTAGTTACACAAGGCTGGTTCAGCATTTGAAAATTAATCTGTATAAGCCACTGTATCAATAGGGTAAATAAGAAAAATTATTTGATCATATCAAGAGATGTAGAAGAATATTTGATAAAATCCAACACTCAGTCATGTTTGAAACCTCCTAACAACTAGGAATAGAGGAGAATTTTTTTAACTTGATAAAAAATGTCTACAAAAACTTGCAGCAACTTCTTGCTTAACTGTTAAAGACTGAATGCTTTTACTCTAGGATTGGGAACAAGGTAACAATATCTGCTCTATCCACGTATCCAACATAGTACTGGAAATTCTAGACAGCACAAAAAGCAACAAAAAGATATAAAAGGCACATAGAATGGAAAGGAAGAAATAAAACTGTTCCTATACACAACATTACAATAGTCTATATAGAAAACCCTAAGTAATATACAAAAGCGTGCCTACAACTAAAAGGGAATTTAGCAAGGTCTTAAGATACAAGATTAACACATATACAAAATCAATCTCATCTCTACATAAAAATAATGAACTTGTGGATAAAGAACAAAATACCATTTACAATTGATTCAACAAAAAGTAACAAAACATATATAGTTTCTATATGTTGATGATTTCTAAATTATGATGAAAGAAATCAAAGAAATCAAAGACGACACAAATAAATGGAGTCATATATGTTGTTCCTGAAATGGAAAGCTCAATATAGTAAATTATCCATTCTTTTCAAGGTAATCTATAGGTTTAAATGCAATTTCTTCAAAATTTTAGCAAGATCTGTTGTAGATATATTAAGCTTATAAAATTATATGGACAATCAATCACAGGGTATATTATGGATAAAATAATTTTGAATAAAAGGAATAAAGTGTGATTAATCACTCTGCTCATATTATGGCTTATATAGTCACAGCAAACATGACATATTGGTTCTGGAAAAGAAATAGACAAACAGATCAATGGAACAAAATAGAAAACCCAAAAGTAGTTCCACACAAATATGGCCTACTAATTACTGACAAAAGTACAAAGCAATTCAATGGAGAAAAAAATAACATTTTGAACAAAGGGTGCTGGAACGATTGGCCATTCACAGGCACCAAAGGAAACAAATGATAAAAACAAACTCTTAAGGTGAACCTCATATTTTTATATGAAAATTAACTCAAAAGTAATCATCAAAATATTTATCATGAAAGTAGAAGAAACTCTAGAGCTAAGCATACAATCCATAGAATTAAAACCAAATGTACTATCTATAAAATGAAAATGAAATGAAAATGAAAATGATCTATAAAATGAAAATTTATAAATGAAGAATCGATCAATTGAGTCTTTTCAAAATTAAAACTTTTGCTCTGTGAAATACCCTATTAGGAGGTCAGATAGACAAACTATAGACTGGGAGAAAATATTTGAAACCACATTTCTGACAAAGGACTTGTACCTAGAATATATGAAGAACTCCCAAAATTCAACTGTACAAAAGAAATCCAGTTAGAAAATGGACAAAATATATGAACAGTTAGCTGGAAAGGTATACAGGTAGTAAATAAGCATATGAAGAAATGTTCAACATTATTAGCCATTAGGGAGGTGAAAATTAAAATCACAATGAGATATTACTATACATTTACCAGAGTAACTAAAATAAAGAAAAGTAACACCAAATGCTGGTGAGAATGGAGAAAAATTGGAGGACTCATGCATTGCCGGTGGAAATCTAGAGGAGTATATCCACTCTGGAAGATTATAACAGTGTTTTAAACAAGTCTATAGGCAGTTACCCCACAGCCTTGTAATTTTGATCTTGGACATTTTTTCCCAGAGAAATATAAGCCTAAATTTACACAAAAATTTGTAAACAATTTTATATAGCAGTTTTAGTTGTATTGAACCAAATCTGAAAGTAATCTAAATGTCCTTTGACAGATAAATGGTTAAAGAGTCTGTAGGACCTTCACTCAATGGAATAGTAGTCAGTAATAAAAATGAATAAACTATTGATACATAAAACTGGGTTGGATCTCAAGAACATTACGATGAGTTTTTAAAAATCTCAAAATACAGTATGGTTAAATTTATATAACATCTTCGAAATGGCAAAATTATAGAGTTGAAAAACAAATTAAAAGTTCATAAAACTTAGGAAGGAGAGGAGAAGTAGATGTGACTATAAAATGGTAGCACAAGGAATCCCTGTGTTGAAATTTTTCTTATATTGAATATGATGATGGTCATATGAGTTTACACATGATTAAATTACATAGAAACGAGCACACACACACATGCATCTTAAATTGGTGAAAGACAAATGTGATTAATGGACTACAGCAATATCAATCTCTTGGTTGTGATGTCATACTATAGCTATTCAAGATGTATTATTATCTATTATCTATATTATTTCTTAGAACTCAATGTGAATCTACAATTATCTGAAAACAGTGTAAAAAATTCCTGATAAAAACAAAATAAATTCCTTTATAGTTTAAAAGGTTATATTTAAAAACAAAATGAAAATTACAAAATAATCTAAATTTGAGCATATATATTTATATATTATAGCAATTTATGCTAATCTTGTATCTTTAATAGCTTAATAACTAAACTATTAAGCACACTGTATTTTATTTTGTCATTGAATAATGTAATTTGACTGAGATTTTTTATGTCCAAATTATTTCAAATAATATTCACCCAAAGATAACAAAAATGTGACACCTTTGTTCCTAAGAGGGCCATCTAGTTGTACCATGAAAAATTTCAAGTGTGAAGCTCTAATTGAATTGGCTTATTAGGAATGTATTATGCAAGTTTAATTCATGCACAGTGACATTTAATATAATGTATGCTTTCCCATTTGTTAGATTGTTTATCCTCTCCCAACAGTATATCATAACAAATTTACCAAAAATCATTACTTGAACAGTCTTCTGTTCTTGAGGACCACATTTTTATTTGCCATTTTATATTCACAAGTGTCTTGATGCTTGCCACAGTAATTTTTCATTAGAAAATGTATTTCTTACATAGCCTATTAAATACAACAGTCTGTGGTTTATTTAATGTAATTGCTAGCTATATGCAGTTCTTTTATAAGCAACCAGCATATAACCACATGCAGTTATATTACCAATGGCAATAAAAATTGCACTTAGGATATACATACTAAATACTATCTCCATTATCTTTTGATTCAAAGTCAGAAGAAAAATAATCAAATGTCATTGAAATTTATTTTAATACACTCAGAGTACAAAATAAGTATTAGAATGCTAATACAGACGCTTTTGGTGGTTAAATAATTAAAAGAGCACTGTTTTCAGGATGAATTTGGGATTCAGAAAAGCATTATAGATATTGGAAGCTCATTTATTCAATTAAATTTAAACTCACTTCTCAAGATCTGGTATCAAATGCATGAAGCAGAATAATAATATACATGATCCTTCTCCTGTTTCAGTAGTCCAATGACCACTGAGTCCTGGGAGAGTGAAATATTTAGCTTATAGAATCATAGAATATTTAGTTACACCCAGGTTGTCTGCAGAGCAATAGAAATGAAGCACTTCCCAAGCCAAACCAGACTCATTTGTATTTCATAAATTTGAACTTTCAACAACACCCCAAGTAGTCTTCCAGTATTTCCATCTCTCCCTCCCAATAAAAGCCTTTAAACACGAAGATTGATTTGACAGGTATAGAAGATCATTGGACATAATCTTTTTGGGATAATTCAGTTGTGCCAACTTTGGGCTATGTGTTAAGAATTCCCAAATCTGGTCATATTTTCTTGCTTATGTGACTGTGAACTATTTCATCAGTTTGAGTGTTAACACAGAAGAGGCCAGGCTTGTCAATATTTGGTGCACTGTTCCAAATATCTAAGCACCTATACAACCATTGTGGAAGTCAGTGTGGCGATTCCTCAGGGATCTAGAACTAGAAATACCATTTGACCCAGCCATCCCATTATTGGGTATATACCCAAAGGACTATAAATCATGCTGCTATAAAGACACATGCACACGTATGTTTATTGCAGCACTATTCACAATAGCAAAGACTTGGAACCAACCCAAATGTCCAACAACGATAGACTGGATTAAGAAAATGTGGCACATATACACCATGGAATACTATGCAGCCATAAAAAATGATGAATTCATGTCCTTTGTAGGGACATGGATGAAACTGGAAAACATCATTCTCAGTAAACTATCGCAAGGACAAAAAACCAAACACCGCATGTTCTCACTCATAGGTGGGAATTGAACAATGAGAACTCATGGACACAGGAAGGGGAACATCATACTCCGGGGACTGTTGTGGGGGGGGGGGAGGGGGGGGGGAGAGACAGCATTAGGAGATATACCTAATGCTAAATGACGAGTTAATGGGTGCAGCAAAACACCATGACACATGGATACATATGTAACAAACGTGCACGTTGTGCACACGTACCCTAAAACATAAAGTATAAAAAAAAAAAAAGTAGGAAAAAAAAAAAGCACCTATAGGTATTTATAAGGTAGGGGAAAAAGAAAAACTTCAATTCTTGTAGCATTAATTTGAGAGATTCTTTAACAGAATTCAAGTGAATTATACTCCCCTAGGAGAAAGTAAGTGGAGAAAAAAACTTTGCAAAATTTCTGGGCTGTCCATGGTAATTCACTTTTAATATTAAACTTTCTTTATTATATTGATACAAATCATTCAGCCCCACATTCTGACTTTAATAGTAGCACTATAGGATGTTATATGGATATCACTCTTCAACAGTATATTCACCTAAAATATAGATTAGAAAATATTTAGTATGGCAATCCTAACATCCCATTATATATCAAGAAACTAACATTTATGAGTCTATCTAAAATATATTTACATTTTCCAGAAATCAAAATTTCTTGGGAGATAAGAGTCTCTATGTTTTTACAAAATATGATGTACAGTTCTGTGTTCTTTTATGTGTTCTAATATATGGCCTAACGTGGCCCAAGGCTAGTCTGTAAGGTAGGTACCTAAGGAAGGGTGGAATGAAGGGATTGAAATAGGGAAAATTCTCATTTTGTGAAAATTTAGAAATGAAAAATTGGGTGTAAAGTTGTGGTTGCTCTTAAAGGTTTTAATTGCATGTTTTTCACTTCACCATGTTGCTCCCGGCTCTCTGATATTCTCTATCATCTACCCTTCCTGCTACCCCTATACCTCCTCATTCTTCCTAGGATGCTCCTAGTTTATGCCATTTCCCTTAACTTTGGTTTAATCCATCTTTCTCTCTATAGATGTGTGTGTGCTATGAATGGTCTTCCAACGTAAGTCCAATATAATCACTTCTACCTCACAAAGTTTGTGAAATTAGGGATACTTATCCTCTTCTTTTCAAAAATTTTGTCTTGATGGCAACTTACAAGCACTCCTAAATTCCTCCGTTTTATGCCTTATGGGTAATCCAATCTCTGATAATTCCAAAATTATTAGGAAGAAAACTTCAAATGATTTTTACATTTCAAAAAGATATAGTTTCTTTATATATTTGTAACATTAATGATATACAGAACTAAGGATCCTTTTTATGCCTAATGCCATAATTGTTGCAGGAACATGTTAAAGAAAAAACTGGAACTTTAAATAACCTCTGCAAGTGAAAATACAAAAATATTTTAATCTAAACAAAATGAAAAATAATTAATTAGGGAAAATAATACTAACAAGGTGATAATTGCCATGAGACTCTGGAGAATCCTCTTACAGTGAATGAACTAAAAACATTGAAAAATTAAATAACACAAATATGTTAGTTTACCACAAACTAGTACAGTAATATTTGTGGTACATATTAAAGAAATTATGAATTTTAAGGGTTTAAGCGAAAATTGTTGAAAAATAGTCTTATTTCTAAACTCTTATGATTGTATCAAGAGTATATATCATCGTTCTATGTAAAATGACTTTTAATGACCTTGAGTGGATCATAAATCTATCACTCCGTAATTCAACTTCTTTCCTTCTGCATTTTCTTTCTTTATACTTTGTTGAGAAGGTCAGAACCTCAGGTCGCCATTAAACCCCTGACAGCCATCATGGATTTCTGATGTCAAGCTGTGAAACCAGTTTTTCTGGCTGTAGCATTTGCCTATTGGCAGACTCCCCAGGAAGCTGTGCTGGCAGATTTTAAATTGCCCTTGGGCCTGTCATACAATTTATCTTCTAGAAGCCTATGTTAACGGCTGTTCTCCTTTCTTTCACTCACTTTCTTTTTACTCTTTATTTTTTTTCTCAAAATTTTCTTCTGTTTATTTAGAGGAAAATGCAAATCACCTTCAATGGCGAGGACCCTTTATCACTAGGAATACATTTAGGTAGTGAAACTTTGAAATTGGCTTTACTCTCTGTCCTCCAATGACTCGCACTTCCTTTGAAATACATTTGTGAAGAGGGAAAACTATCATATCATGAAACTCATTTTATTTTTCCTGGTGTTCTGAAATATTTCAGTGTGTCACTTAGGGAAAATAGTTTGTGCCATTTTTTAATATTACTATTAAATGATTTTTGAAGTGGTTTGGGGACATAATTTACTCTTCCAGTTCACTGTGTTTACTTCAAAAAGGGTAAATACACTTGAGTTTGTGATAATCTTTTAATAAAGAATATTGTCTAGGGTAAGGCAAAATAGATTAGTTACATAAATTGTAATAAAGACATTATATATTTAAAAATTGCATGAAAGTGGCATATTTACTAAAATGAAAGTATGTGAAATTTGACATTAGTAAATTTAATTTGCAATTTTTAAAGAGTTTAAAAGTTTCAATAAATTCAGTCCATGGCTCCAACAGTTTTTAAATTACAAAATTATGTTTTATAAGTTTAAATCTGAAAAGAGAAGTACATCATAGAAGTCTGAATGGTTGATATAATTTTCATTCTTTTAACATGTTTAACATTTCATATTGTCCTAAGCTGGATATATATATATTTTTTCATGCTTGCAGTCCCAGACTTGTCTTCAGCACATCCGTGTGCTAGAGAAATCTTGCATCAGGCAAGGATGGCTGCGGCACATGCATCTTCTATTAAACTATAACTTAAAAAAAAACTTTATGCATATGTCTTTTCTCCATTTAGAAGACTATATACATTTTTCTTACATTTTAAACAATAACAAACCTATAAAATATGGTGGTAGAAAAAAACTATGTTATTTCTGAACTATTTGACAGTAAGTTGCTAACTTGATGGCCCTCACTTCTGAATACTTTAGTATGCATTTCCTAAAAAAAGGACAGTCTCTGACCTAACCGCGTTAGGATCAATATCATAAGGACATTTACATTGATATATTTTTATTATCTAATCTTTAGACTCCATTCTATGTTACCAGCTGCCCCAGTAACTTTTCTTATAGGGAAAGTATCCACTTCAGAATCCCATGTTAAATTGAAATGTCATATCCCTTTTAATCTCCTTCATTCTGGAACAAGTTCTTAGCCTTTCCTTGATTCTCAAGAGTTAAGGGACTAAATATGAATACTTTTGAAAATTATGTCTTATTTCAAAAAATGCCCCTAAATATTTATTTGCCTGATGTTCTCTTATGATTAGGTTCCATATATACCTTTTGACAAGAATATCACAGAACTGCACTACATGCTTTTCAGGGCATCCTATCAAGTAGCACACAATTTTCATTTGTAAAATTATTGATGATGTTCACTTTGATCATTTGATCAAGGTGGTGTCTGGCAGGCTTCTACAATGTAAAACTACAGTTCCTCCTTTGTAAATGTGTTTATGAGAGAGGTACTTTGAAAATATATATATATTGTTACTCATCAAATTTTCAATTAATTTTATTTATTTATTTACCTTTACATCTGTATAACAGGTGACTTACAATCCCAGTTTGCCCAAGATGGAGAGATTTCTCAGCCTTCAGGATTTTAGTACTCAAACTGGAACAGTACTGGGCATATGTACATGTGCATATCTTTATGTCAACAAATGTTTCCATTTATATCTAGTAAATATAGAACTGAAATGGGTAGGAATTATGGCAAGTCCATGTTTAATATTTTAGGAGATTCTCAAATATTTTTCCAAAGTAGTTGTGCCATTTTAAATGCCTACCAGCAATGTATTAGAGTTCTAGCAGCATTACATATCATATGCTACAAAACTTGGAACTAGTCATCTTTATAGTTTTAGTCATTCTAATACATGTTTAGTTTTATGGAATGGTGATTTTGATTTGCATTCCCATGATGACAAATGACATTAAGCAACTTTTCATGTGTTTATTTGCCATCCTTGAAATTGTCTGTCCAAATATTTGTACTATTTAAGTGAGTGGTTTACCTTTTTATAATTGATTAATAAGATTTCTTTATATATTCTGGATATAATTTTTTGTCACATATATGTATTGAAACTATTTTTTCCTGTTTTTGTTTTCATTCTTGTTTTCTTAAATGGTATCTTTTGAGAATAAAATGTTTTTATTGTGATACACTCCAATTTATCATTTTTCAAGTATTATTTGTGTTTTTTTGTATTTTATCTAAAATACATCTTTGCCTACTGTATTAGTCAAGGTCCTCTAGAGGGACAGAACTAATAGGATAGATGTATATATGAGGAGGATTTTATTAAGGAATACTGACTTACACGATCACAAGGTGAAGTCCCATGATAGGCCATCTGCAAGCTGAGAAGCAAGGAAGACAGTCTGAGCCCCCAAACCTCAAAAGTAGGGAAGCCAACAGGGCAGCCTTCAGTCAGCAGCTGATGGCCTGAGGGCCCCTAGCAAACCACTGGTGTAAGTCCAAGAGTCCAAAAGCTGAAGAACTTGGAGCCTTATGTTTGAGGGTGGGAATCATCCAGCATGGGAGAAAGATGAAGACCAGAAGACTCAGCAAGTTGATGTCTCCCACCCACCTTTTTCTACCTGCTCTATTCAAGCTGCGATGGAAGCTGATTGGATGGTGCCCATCCACACTGAGGGTGGGTCTGCCACTCCGAGTCCACTGACTCAAATGTTAATCTTTTTTGGCAACAACCTCACAGACACACCCAAGAACACCCAAGAACAATTCTTTTCATCCTTCAATGCAATGGGACATTAAGTACCCAAAAGGCCTTTGTCTCAGATGTAAGGGCAAACAAGTCATAGACAAAATATTGACAGTATTTACCACATATCTACCCAAAACAATGAAGATGGTCTTTTATATTTTACTATGAAAGTTTTATCATTTTAGCTTTTAAATTCAGGTGTAAATTCAATTTCAAATTAATTTTTGTATATGTTCATTTTTATTTCAAATGGAGAACCAAAGGGTTTCAGCATAATTTTTAGCAAAATTTTTCTTTTTACCATTGAATTGTCTTGACACCATTGGTGAAAATTAACTGAAGATTTATGAGTGGGCCTGTTTTTGGATTCTATTCTGTTCCACCAGTCTGTGTCTATTCTTTCACCAATACCATACTGTTTTGATGACTAGATTTATACCATGCCTTGAAATAGGGTGGTGTATGCAGTCAACTGGGTGATTCTTTTCAAAAATTTTCTGGCTCTTCCAGGTCACTTATGTATCTATAAAATTTATAGAATTAGTTTGTTAGTTTTTCAAAAAAATAGCAGCAATAATTTTCATATTTATTGCTTTGAATTTATAAGTCAACATGAAATAATGTTGAATATTAAGGTTATTGATTCTTCCAAACAATAAGCAAAGAATTCTCAATTTTGTTGCTTTTTAATTTGAGCCAGCAATGTTCTGTAGTTTCCTGTGAAGTGGTATTACATGGAATTGATCATTTATTTTAAGTATTTTATGTTTTGATTTTATTATTGAGCAAAACTTTAAATTTTATTCTTCAGTGGTCTTATATTAGTTTAAAAAGAATATACTACATTTTTTTACAAGCAAAATACAGATATAGTAATGGTTTTAATGTCCTTTTCTCAAGTATATAATCTGGATCATATCTGGGTAAGTTTTGGTTTTTTTAATTAATATCATGGGTCATATTATCTGTTTCTTTGCATGCCTGATGGCTTTTAACTAGATAATGACAGGCAATGTAGATTTTTTTTATGGGTGCTAGATATTTCTACATGCTATAAATATTCTTGAGTTTGTTGGGATGCTGTTAATTTACTTATAAATAGCTTGATGTTTTCATGTCTTGCTTTTGAGCTTTTAGATGGGACCAGTACATTATTTTGTCTATGACTTGTTTGCCCTTACATCTGAGACAAAGGCCTTTAAGTACTTTAGTCAATGTCCCATGAAATACAAAGTTTTCCACTCTGGCGGTTGGGAAAATACATTATTCTTGGTAACCGGTGAGCTGGGATTTTTTACTGCTTAATCCTTTCAGTTCACTCCTATTATTCCATTATCTGAAAGTGTCTTTACTGTCTTCACTCTTACAAAAAATTTTTCAGTGGATATAGAATTCTGAATTGATACTTATTTCTGTTTCTTTAAGCATATTAAAGATACTGTTCCACCATCTTTTTGCCTCCACGATATCTGATAAAAAGTGATTATTCACAATTATTGTTTGTGTTTACATAATTTATAATTTTTTCTTTAAATGCTTTCATCAGTTTTATGGTGATGTACCTAAACACTGTTTTCCTCAAAATTATCCTCCTTGTGTTTGCTATATTTTGCACCTGTAAATATATGTCTTGATCCATTTGGTTCGTTTTAAAGTCAGGGAATTGGGAAAGAATGAGATCCTATACATTAAAATGGGTATTTGTGAGAAGACCCTGATAAAACTGGGAGCATTGAGCCTCTAAATTCTGAAGAGTCTTCTTGTCCAATGGAAATGACCTCTGTACCCTCAGCAGAAGTTGCCTCCCTACTCCTATTGGAAGTGGCTACCTCTCCCCCAGTGGTAGTGGACCTCCCACTCCCAGTAATAGCAGTCTCTCCACCCAGAGTGATATTGGCTTTTCTACCTCCATCTGAAGGAATTAACTCCGTATTGCCCTGCATTGCCTGAGGAAATGGTAATAGTCTCCACTGAGGCAGTTGCCATGTAAGAAATGCAGATTTTCCTCAGGACTCACCCCTACAGTCCCTCTTTGCTGCTAAACCTCTAACTAGACCCAGCAGACCCCGAAAGATGAGTTACACTCCAAATAATGAGTCATGCTACACTCCAAAAGAACTATTTGAGTTTTTGGATTGGCACAAGCAAAAATCTAGGAAACGTGTAAAATGGATAGAGTATTTGGGGTGAGGGGGCATAGTGTGGGATAATGGTGAAAGGAACATAAACTTGAATAAGCTGCATATGGTGACATGGGCTCCATGAGAAGATTCTGCATTTAATGTTGCAGCTTGAAAAGTTAGTTAATAGTTTGGTTGGTTAGTTGACTGAAACATGGATCAAAGATGAACCATAGCGAGCAAATTGGAAATGCCTAAACTTCCCTGGTTTAATATATAAGAAGAGATTCAAAGGGTTAGAGGAATTCAAGTGTTAGAGTGGACTTATCATTTGAGACTCACTCACCCACACCACACTGAGAGAATTCAGAAGACATACCATTTACCAATACTTTGAAAAATAAGTTGTTGAAGGGAGCCTAGCATTCTTGAAGAATGTCATGATAGTTTTTCTTTGTAGGTCAGACCTTAAGTGGGAATCACAGCCACTCAACTGGAACACAGAAATACAATGAGAATAATTTGATCCTCGGGCAGCAGGTACCAAGTGGTGCCACTCGACCACCGAAAGCAAGATAGGCATAATAATGAACAACAGAATAAAGCAGCAATCAGAATAGCATGACTCTAGCAGATCTCTGGCCTTAGCTAATTGATCATGGTGTTCCTAGAGTGAAAAAAATTAAAATCCTGCTAAATTCTTACTTGATGTGTATAAGCAGAGAGCTCTAGGTCAACTGAGTGAAATTCTAATTCAAATAATTAAAACAGAGAGTCATGGCTCCTCAGTCAAGCCCCAGAGTTGATCCAGTTTACACATCCAAAACCCCTTTAAGTAATAAGATGCTTAGTCCCCTCCAGGAAGGACTGCCAAACATTAACTAAAATTTATGCTGTTAACATTTTTCTATCCTTCTCCAAAGAAATACATGGCCTTTCTACCATGGTAAACGTACATTGGAGAAAAGAAAATAATTAGACCTTTCAGAAACTACTGGACACTGGCTTTAAACTTATATTGATTCCAGAAGACTCAAAGCATCACGGTGACCCTCCAGTCAAATTAGAGCCTTATGGAAGTCAGGTGATCAGTGGGCTTCTAGCTGAGGTTTATCTCACAGTGATTTCAGTGGGTCGCCAAGCTCGTCCTGTAATTTTTTTTTTTTATCCCCAGTTTCAGATTCACAATAGAAAAACACATCTTAGCAGTTGACAGAATCACCACATTAGTTTTCTGTGAGGGTTAGTATGGTGAGAAAAGTGAAGTCAACGTCACTAGAGCTGCTTCCACATATGAACATAAAAATAATCAAGAGCAATACTACATCCCTGGAGGGACTGCAGAGTAGTGCTGTCATCAAGAAATTGAAAGTTGCGGGGATGATTATTCCTACCATATGCCAATTCAATTCTTCTATTGTCCTGTGCAAAAAACAGATGGATCTCAGAAAACAACAGTGGATTATTTTAAGCTTAACCAAGCTGTGACTGCAACTGCTCTACCTGGTGTGGTTTTATTGCTTGGGCAAATAAACACATGCATTGGCATGTGGTATACAGTTATTTATCTGAAAAATAATTCTTTCTCCATCCCATTTCATAAGGTTAACTTGAAGCAGTTTGCTTTCAACTGGCAAGACAAGCATTATACCTACACTGTCTTACCTCAGGAGCATATCACCTCTCTAGCCCTATGTTGTAATTTAGTCTGCAGGAGTCTTGACCTAATTTCCCTTCCATAAGATATCACACTGGTCCATGTTGATGAGATTATGCTGATTGGGCCTGGTGAGCAAAAATGAGCAACTATACTAAATTTATTAGTAAGACATTTATGTGTCAGAGGGTAAGAAATAAATTCAACTAAAATTTGGAAGCTTTCTACCTTAGTAAAATTCCTACAGGTCCAGTGGTGTGAGGATGTGGAGATTTTCCATGTAAGGTAAAATAAAAAAGTGGTTGCAACAGGCCACTTCTGCAACCAAGCAAGAGGCAGAAGGCCTAGTGTGCCCATTTGGATATGGGAGACAACTTATGTTTTATTTGAGTGGGTTATTCTGGGCTATCAATGAAGTGACCCAAAAGCTACTAGTATTTAGAAGGGCCCAGAATAAGAGAAGGATCTGCAACATGTCTAGGCTGCTCTACCACTTGGGCTATATAATCTAACAAATCCAACACTGCTTGGAGTGTTGGTGGTAGATAAGGAGGCTGTTTGGGGCCTTTGTCAACCCCCTACAGCTGAATTGCCGCAAAGGTCTTTAGGATTTTAGGTCAATCATCATGTGCCTCTAACTAGTCTCCTTTTGAAAGGCAGCTTTTGGCCTGCTTCTGGACCTTAGTAGGGTCCAATTGCTTCATCATGGGCCGTCAAATTACCATGCAGCCTGAGCTGCCCATCATGAACTGGGTGCTATCTGACCCATTGGGCCATAAAATTTGTTGTGCACAGCAAAAATCCACCATCAGATGGAAGTGATGTATCTGTGATTGGGTTCAAGCAGGCCCTGAAAGCACAAGTAAATTACATGAAGAAGTAGCACATATGCTCATGGTCTTCTCTTCGGCTACACAATTTTCTCCCTCTTAGCTTGTACCTGTGGCTTCATGGGGAATTCACTGCAATCAATTGACAGAGGAAGAAAAATCATGAGCCTAGTTTACAGATGGTTGCACATGATTTGTGGCCACCAACATGAAAGCAGATAGCTGCAGCTACAGCCACAATCTGGAACATCCCTGAAGAATATTTGTCAAAGGACATCCTACCAGAGGGCAGATCTTCAGGCGGTGCACATAGTTGTACATATTGCTTAAAAGAAAAAAAATGTCCAGTTTTGTGATTTTGTAATAAACCATGAAGCATACTAAATGTTTTGGCTGGATAGTAAGGCAATTACAAGCAACATGATTGAAAAATTGCTGATAAAGAAATTTGAGGAACAGGTGTGTGGATAGATCTCTCTGAATGGACAAAAAGCATGAAGATATTTGTGTTTCATGTGAATGCTCACCACAGTGTGACCTCAGCAGAAAATGATTTTAATAACCAAGTGCATACTTTGACTTATTCTGTGAATACCATTCAGCCTCTGTCTCCAGAGACCACTGTCATTACTTAATGAGTTCATGAACAAAGTGGCCATGGTGGCATGGGTGAAGGTTGCACATTGACTCAGCAACATGGACTTTCACTCACCAAGGCCAATGTCTATAGTCATTGCTGAGTGCCCAATCTGCTAGCATCAGAGACCAACATTGAGTCACCTATAAGACACCATTCCCTGAAGCAGCCAGTCAGCTACCTGGTGGCAGAATGTTTATACTGGACCACTTCTATCATGACAGGGGCAATATTATATCCTTACTGGAATAAACACTTCCTCTGGATACAGATTTGCCTTCCCACTACCCAATGCTTCTGCCAAAACCACCATCCATGGCCTTATAGAATGCTCTAGCCACAATCTAAGTCATGGTTTTCCACACAGCATTGCTCCTGATCCAGGAACTCACTTTACAGTGCAATAATGGGCCCATGATTATAGAATTCACTGGTATTACCAGCTCAAATCAACTGGCTTGATAGAATGGTAAAATGACATATTGAAGACTCAGTTTTAGCACCATCTAGATGGCAATATCTTGCAGGCACGGGGTGAGTTTCTCTAGAATGTTATATATGCCCTGAATAAGCATCCAATATATGATACTGTTTCTCCCATATCCACAATTCGTGAATCCATAAATCAAGGGGTGAAAATGGAAGTGGCACCTCTCAATATTACTCCTAGTAACCCACTAGAAAAATGTTGCTTTCTATTCCTGTGACTTAATGATATGCCAGATTAAAGGTCTTAGATTCAGAGAGGGGAATTCATCTATGAGAAGACACAACAATAATCCAATTTAACTGGAAGTTAAGGATGCCGCCTGGCCACTTTGAGCTCCTCATGGCTCTAAGTCAACAGATAAAGGGAGTTACAGTGTTGGCTGGGGTGATTGATCTGGACTACCAAGGAGGAAATTGGACTATTACTTCACAAGAGATGTAAGAAAGAGTATATCTGGACTACTGAAAATCACTTGGGTTGTCTCAGTATTAATACGCATTGTGATTAAGGTCAATGGGAAACTACAACAACTTAACCTGGGCAGGACAACTAATGGCCTAGAAGTCTTCAGAAATGAGGTTTAGGTTATTTATCACGTAAAGAACCATGATCAGCTGAGGTGCCTGCTGAAGGTAAAAGGAATATAGTATGGGTATTAGAAGATAGTTTTAAATGCCAGCTATGAACATGTGACTAGTTATACAAATAAAGACTGTAATTGTCATGAGTAATTTCCCCTTATTTTGTTATGAACATGCTTGCGTGTGTGTATAAATATATTAAACAAATGTATTATTTTCTTTTATTACCTTAACATATAATGTAAGCTATATTGACATATTATTATTTAATGACTATAAATGTTAGATCATATTATTTAAGCCATAGGATGCCAGGAAAAAGTAAACATTAGTCAAGGACTTAATCTCCTCTTTGAGGAAAGGGATTAGTGCATTTTCAGTTGTATACAGGAGCGATGTATCATGTTAGGTGGAATTGAAACCTCATAATTGGTTTTTTGGGAGATAAAGTATACCGTAAGGAGATGAGTATGGCTTGACAAAGGTTGTCTTCTGATGGTTAATTGTATGTATCAACTTGATTGAGCTTGCAGATGCCCAGATAGCTGCAAAGATTATTTCTGGGTATGTCAGGGCGTTACCAAAAGAGATTGCCATTTGAATTAGTAGACTAATTAAAGATGATTTCCTTCACCAATATGGGTGGGGAATCGTCCAATCCATTGAGGGCCCCGGAAAAAACAAAAAAGCAGAGGAAGGTCAAATTTTTTCTCTCTTCTTGAGCTAGGATGCATGCCTTTTCCTTTTATTGGACATTGACACGTTTTCTTCTCAGGCCTTTAAACTTGGACCCAGACTAATGTCATTAGCTCCCCTGGATTTAAGACCTTGGGACTAAGACTGAATTATACTACTGGCTTTCCTACTCCTGCACCTTGCAGATGGCACATGTGGGACTTCCTAGCCTCCATAATTGCATGAATCAATTCTTATAATAAATGTGTGAATCTATACCCATATCTGTATATCCTATATTTTCTGTTTCTCTGAACTACCTTGAATATACAAAGAGTAATTTGCAAAAAAAAAAAAAAAAAAGAGTATAATATTATAGCCAGTTCTGGGTTTGTTGTTGTTTTTCACTCCAGTCTTGCTCTGTTGCCCAGGCTGGAGTGCAATGGTACCATCCCTGCTCACTGCAACCTCTGCCTCCCAGGTTCAAGCAATTCTCCTGCTTCAGTCTCCCAAGTAGCTGAGATTACAGGTGACTGCCACCACACCCAGCTAATTTTTTTCGTATTTTTAGTAGAGAGGGGGTTTCACCACGTTGGCAGGCTGGTTTCAAACTCCTGATCTCAAGTTATCCATCCCCTTCAGCCTCCCAAATTGCTAGTATTACAGGTGTGAGCCAACCCACCTGGCCCAGTTCTGTGTTTTTAAGCAGTCAAGATAAAGTACATGTCTATTAATGCAAGAAACTCTCATTATTCACTTTTGTGGCTCTATCCACTTGCCTCCTATCCTCTGTCTTCTCCTTTATTCATAACTTCTGGTGACCATGCATCTGTTTTCTATTTCTGTATTTTTTAATCTAAATAATAACGTATGGAAAGACATTTAGAATGGTAGAGTAAGAACCACTAAAAAAAAACCGGTCCTCAATAAAAGCAAAAAAAAACACACTGTAATTATCAAAATTAACTTTTCCAGACTTCTGGAAACTAAATAATGCTTGCAATATTGTGAGCAGCATTTATGAACCAAAACAGCTGCATCTTTCTAAGAAAAGTGACCTTTGTGATATTTTAACATACCATATTTCACATCTGTATCTTCAGCTCCATAATAGCTTTGAAAACCCAAAACCACAGGAACTGGGAAAAATAGGAACTTACTCACTGATATGGTTTGGCCTCATGGTCTGTGTCCCCACCAAAATCTCACCTTGAATTATAATAATCCCCATGTGTCAAGGGCGGGATCTGGAGATAATTGAATCATGGGAGGCAGTTTCCCCCATTCTGTTCTTGTGATAGTGAATGAGTTCTCATGAGATCTGATGGTTTTGCAAGGGCTCCCCGCTTCACTGGGCACTCATTCTCTCTCCTGCCGCCCTTTGAATGCTTCCTTCTGCCATGATTGTAAGTTTCCTGAGGCCTCCCCAGCTATGCAGAACTGTGAGTCAATGAAGTCTCTTTTCTTCATAAATTTCCCAGTGTATTAGTCAGGGTTCTCTAATGGGACGGAACAAATAGGATAGATGTATATATAAAGCGGAGTTGTAAGGAATATTGACTCACATGATCACAAGGTAAAGTCCCACGATAGGCTGTCTGCAAGCTGAGGAGCAAGGAAGCCAATCAGGGTCCTAAAACCTCAAAAGTAGGGAAGCCAACAGTGCAGCCTTCAATCTGTGATCAAAGAACCAAAACTCTCAAAGCTGAAGTAATTGGAGTCGGATGTTCAAGGGCAGGAAGCATCCAGCATGGAAGATAAATGTAGGCTGGAAGACTAAGCCAACCTAGTCCCTTCACGTTCCTCTGCCTGCTTTTATCCTAGCTGCCTGGCAGGTGATTCCATGGTACCCACTCACATTGAGGGTGGGTCTGCCTCTCCCTGTCCACTGACTCAAATGTTAATCTCCTTTGGCAACACCCTCACAGACATGCCCAGGAACAATACTTTGCATCCTTCAATCCAATCAAATTGACTATATTAACCATCACACCCAGTCTTGGGTGTTTCTTTACAGCAGCATGAGAGTGACCTAATACAATCACTGGAAGAAGGACATGTCTGGTGCTCTCAAAAAGTCTCATTCCAAGAGACTGAAATTGTCTTACATAGCTGATAGCTTTCTGAGAAACTCCATTCTCAAGGTTTGTTGTCATTTGACTTGATCAAACTTTGGTCTTTGTGAATAGCCCTATCCCCACGAAATTTGTCAAAAACATCTGTTGCAATTGTTTACTCTCTCATCAGCCTGAGGTGGAAATATAAGTTAGGGCAACCAGTATGCTGACAAAAGAAGAAAATAAAAGAAAAAAATAAAAGATAAATGAAGAGAAAAAAGTTGTTACATATTTCTGATAATTTATGATTATATACATTTGCAGGTCCATGAATATGCCTAGGAAAGAGCTCACTGAGAATTCCTTGATTTTTTACTTCTAGCACACAACAAGCTCTATGGAAGCTGGAAGTGAAGGCTAAGTCAGGGTTATGAACTACTTATCACAGAATTGAAGATGTACTTCCAAGAAATACACACAGATCCTTAGGTGAATGACGAGAAACATATTTGTTGAATAATCTAAGAACATATCTGTCCAAGGAATAGCTGACTACTAAGCTAATCAAGCAGGGACTTTGATGGTTAAACACAACAAAGAATACAGACTTAAAAATTAGTTCAGGAAAGTCACTAACAAAACAACAACAACAAAACCTTGTGGAGAAAGTTTTCCCAGAGTTGCCAAAACATAGAACTTAAAATGTCTAGTTTTCAAGAAAAATAAAACATGAGATATACAAAGCAACAGAGGAGTAACCCTTAAACTGAAAAAAAGTAGTCAATAGAGACTATTCTCAAGGAACACTTTAAATCAGCTGTTATACATATGTTCAAATACGTCAAAGAAATCATAAAAGTTGAAAGTGTGAAAGTAATGTTTCATTAAATACATAAATTCAATAAATATAAAAATATACAATATAATCAAATATAAACTAGAGGGCTAAAAGTGAGATTTAAAATGCATTGAAGAGGCTCAATAGCAGATTTAAACCGGCATGAGAACAAAAGCAGATTTGAGGAGTCAGAAGAAAGAATCAGATAACTTGAACATAGGTCAATAGAAATCAGTCAATCTGAGGAACAGAAAGAAATAAGAATAAAAATACAATGAACAGAACCTAAGAGATTTGTGGGATGCCTTTAAGTACAACCATACACATAATAGGAATTCCAGAAGGAATGGAGAATAAAGGGGCAGAAATAAAATTTGAAGGAATAATGGCCAAAAACTTCCTACATTTGATAAAAGACATAATCTACATATTCGAGTACCTTAATGAACTCCAAGTAAGGCAAACGCAAAAAATCCAAATTTAAATATATTAGATTCAATCAAAAGAAAAAGACAGAAGTCAAAAAAAATCAAAAGACCCATACAAAGAGAGTCATCTTGAAAGTGACAAGAAAAAAATAAGGAACTGTTCCTTTGGCTAGGGACAATAGAGTTTGTGGTTATTTTTATCTTGTACTCAGTTGATTTTCTAGGTTATCTATGTGTTCAGTTCTAATTCTGGGATATATGAGGTAAAAGGCAAACCCACAGAACTCATCATTTTACCATTTTTAGGTTCCAATGTCCTTAGCAGGTCTGTCTTCTCTCTACATTTTTGTATATAATCTCCAAGGTTTTTAGTTGTTAATAATATATTAATATTAAATAATGAGTAGTTTATGTCTTCTCAAATTTCCTGGAAGCATAGGCTTCCAGTAGCTTTAAGATATATTGTTAAAAATCATTTATTTATTCTGTTATTTCTAATTTAAAATTGTTATTATCAGAAATCTTTACTAGTGTCTACATTAGTCCGTTTTCATGCTGCTGATAAAGACATAACTGAGACTGGGTAATGTATAAAGAAAAAGAGGTTTAATGGACTCACAGTTCTATGTGGCTGGAGAGGCCTCACAATCATGGCATAAGGAAAAAGGCATGTCTTACATGGTGGCAGGCAAGAGAGAATGAGAGCCAAGCAAAAGAGGAAACCCCTTATAAAACCATCAGCTCTCGTAAGACCTATGCACTACCATGAGAACAATATGGAGGGAAGCACCCCGTGATTCAATTATCTCTCATCAGTTCCCTCCCATAACACATGCAAATTATGAGAGCTACAATCCAAAATGAGATTCGGCTGAGGACACAGCCAAACCATATTAGTATCTTATTACTATTTATAACTTGAAGAGTTTTTTTTCTGGCCTTAAACATGCTAAATTTTCAGTAAAAGATTCATTGATGTTTGAGAAAGTTGGTCACTGGCTGTCATGATTACAGATGTTTCCAAATGTGTATTATATAAAGTGTGTTAAGTGGGTTGTTGAAATCATCTATATTTTACAATTTTTAAATTCATTTTTAATATAATTATTAAACAGTTGTATTACAAGGTCATCTTGGGATTTTAGGTGAGTTTGGTTCTCCTTGTAATGCTTTTCTTTAATTTTACATAGATTTCAAACTTTTGTTTTTAGGTTAATGCAACATATTTTTTTTAATCCTTAGTTCTGAATAATTGTTTCCTTTATTATTATATGGCATACCATACAATTACCTGATTAGTACTTGTATCAAGATTTCTAGTTTTTCTGATAGTAATATTTATTTTACAATGTTTTTTGTTAGTATTTATCTACTATATATTTACTCATTTAAAAACATCCATGGGTTTTTTTGTTTGTTTGTTTGTTTTTGAAACGGAGTCTCACTCTGTCGCCCAGGCTGGAGGGCATTGGCGCCATCTTGGCTCACTGCAAGCTCCACCTCCCGGGTTCACGCCATTCTCCTGCCTCAGCCTCCCGAGTAGCTGGGACTACAAGCGCCCGCCACCTCGGGTTTTTAGTCATTTTAGTATTTCACTTGCATTTTTTTATCCTCTTTGATTTTATACATTTTCAGGTGAATGCAATCCATACAGTAAAAAATGATATATTTAAACTGATTTGCACCATATTTGTTTTGTTTTCTATAATATTTGTCATAAATTGTTTTAACTAGTAGTTTCTCATTTCTGGCCTTCTATTCATTTAACAATGTATTTTTCTTTTGATAGATGCCTTTTGTTTTCTTCTTCTTTTCTTTTTAATGATTAACTTCAAATTCTAACATTATTTGTTACTCATAAAATAACAAAAATTATTAAATATATATATCTTTCTTGCAAACATCACAATGACCTTGGCATGCTTAAACTACTCACTGAAATAATACCTCTTATAGTCTATATTATTGACCATAGTTTTCTTTGCCTAGTCTCTATTTTTGTGACATGTTTTTACAGGAAATACTTACGCACATAAACCTTTTTTAACTTTTTTAACTATTTTAAGTTCAGGGGTACATGTGCAGGTTTGTTACATAGGTAAACTTGTGTCATGGGGGTTTGTTTTACAGATTATTTCATTACCCAAGTATTAAGCCTAGTACCCATTAGTCATTTTTCTTGATCCTCTTGCTCCTCCCACCCTCCACCCTCTGATAGGCCCCAGTGTGTGTGTTGTTCCCCTCTGTGTGTCCATGTGTTCTCATCATTTAGCTCCCACTTTTTTTCTTTTTTCTTAGACGGAGTCTCTCTCTGTCACCCAGGCTGGAGTGCAGTGGTGCAATCTCTGCTCACTGCAAGCTCCGTCTCCCAGGTTCACACCATTCTCCTGCCTCAGTCTCCCCAGAAACTGGGACTACAGGCACACGCCACCACACCCGGCTAATTTTCTTATATTTTCAGTAGAGACGGGGTTTCACTGTGTTAGCCAGGATGGTCTCGATCTCCTGACCTTGTGATCCTCCCACCTCGGCCTCCCAAAGTGCTGGGATTACAGGCATGAGCCACCACACCTGGCCTTAGCTCCCACTTTTAAGTGAGAATATGCAATATTTGGTTTCCTGTGCCTGTTGTAAAAAAGGAATGCTTATACACTGTTGATGAAAGTGTATTAGTTCAACCATTATGGAAGACAGTGTGGCAATTCCTCACAGACCTAAAGGCAGAAATACCATTCGACCCAGCAATCCCATTACTGAGTATATACCCAAAGGAATATAAATCATTCTATTATAAAGACATATGTACAAGTATGTTCATTGCAACACTATTCACAATAGCAAAGATATGGAATAAACCTAAATGCCCATCAGTGATAGATTGGATAAAGAAAATGTGGTACGTATACACCATAGAATACTATGCAACCATAAAAAAGAATGAGATTATGTTCTTTGCAGGGACATGGATGGAGATGGAGTCCACTATATTTAGTAAACTAACATGTTTCATTAATTTATTTTTTAGACTCCCTTTATGGTAGCCCAAGCATCGTTTTAATCTAAAGCCTAGCTCAGGTGTTTGTCACACATGGAGTGGCATAGATCTTGCTCCATCTGAGCCCTAAACATCTGGCCTCTGCTGAGTGTAGTCCTGGAACTCAGCAAATCTGAATATAATGTGACACACCCCACCACCCTCTGCCACCTCACAAAACATGTGTGTGCATGCGTGCGCATGTGTGTTCTGGTCTATTCTATGTTTTGGTTTTCTAATTTGTGTCTCTTAATTTTGAGTTTAACTTTGTGTTCTTATCATGTTCACAATAATTTTTTTTTCCATCCTTGGCCTGTGATTGATGGGTTTCCTTCTGAAACCACAATACTATGAAAAGAAATACAATCATTCTATTGTTACTATGCCAGCATTTTCATTTTAATCTGGGCTTCTTCAATTACCTGCGGTACTTTTAAAGTTTTTTAGATCTTAGTGGAGCCTAGGATTCTACCCTTCTAACAAGCTCCCAGCTAATATCCACTCGCTAGTCCATGTTTCACACTTTGAATAAGAATGCTTTAAACAGCTACACTGTTTTCTCACAGTGATGAAGTGGGCAATTACAACATTCTGCTTACTTTGTCCAAATGTGACCAACAGTTCAACACAACCTCCACATTTTCTGGGACTATTCAAGTTTTTCTCTGCCTTGAAGTCAGTATCTTTAGGAAAGGGAGAGTGGGATTCTGTTTATTCAAATATTAATTTTGAGGCAATTGATAGCAGACATATTTTCATCTCTGTTCTTTGAAGTTTAAATCAATGTAGCTTCATTAAACAGCAAAAATATAAATTATCAGGGATAATGAACTGGAAATTGGAGTTTAGGTACAAAACATCCCAGGTTATGATTAGCACATGCCCACTAACAAAGCATTTCTCCATATTTTAGTGGTCTACTTCAAAAAATGTCCTTAATTTCATATAAAGCTTATTTGAGGAAAATAGTGTATTTCTGTCCTCTTATTTCTACATCTTCATGAGAGAAATTTGTATTTTAAAATATAATTATAAGATTTGCAGGACTTTGCATATTTTTTCCAACTGTCTGCAATGAAATCAGTGTCTTCCATTAGTATAAAACCCTTAACAATTATTTACATTTTAAAGCAAAAGTCCTCGTTCTGAATGCCAAAGATGATTTTCACTTGTGAATATTTGCTGATAGTCTACCCATCCCTCAAATAACCCATGGCAGTTCTACCTTTGTATTTGTCTTATTTATGTGGTAGGATCATAAACTTGATGTTCTTGTTCAAGCAACTGTATTTTAATTGCCAGAAGAAATGCCAAACAGAATGGAAATAGAGAAAAGTTGTGACTGCTTACATTTCAAGCACATTGCATCCTGAAAAAAAAGCTACCAATTTGATCTTCTATAGTGAGTTTACATTATAAGTATATAATAAAAAATAAAATATACATAATGCCTAAAACTATTTTCCTATTAGACAAAGTCTGATATTTTCCTAAGGAGTAATAATTTACATAATAAAATGACCTTGAAAAATTCCACCAGTGTAATTTATAGAAACAAACAAGTCTTCCTTCAGCATTAGTCATACAGTGACATTGAAAACTCTTTGGCTTATATAAACATATTCATTGTATTCATTAAAGTAAAATTCCATTCCCTTTTACTCTCAGTTCCATATGTCTCTTCTTCACTACCAAGTCAGTGATGCAGCACAGACTCTTGCCCCAAATACATATTTGCTTTTTTTGGATTCTTCCTTGCACTGTGTCATAGAACAGCTGGTCAAGTATAGCTGCCTTCTGTGGCTGTAATTCTATCCCTTGGGAATACTGCCTCCTATTTTTATACAAAAGACTATTATATTTCTTTAGAGTTCTAAAATAATTAACATTATAAAAATCATTGGAGAAATGTGATAATTAGAAAAACATTGCTAGAAGAGACTATTGAATAGATAATTTCATGACAGCATTAAAAATGGGCTTTCTTTCTGCTCAGAATTTATAGTCAGTCATAATTTTTAAAAATACCAAGCTGGGCATTCCTGTTACTAGTTTTTTCAGATAATTGGGATTATTTAATTATAAATATTATATACTTTATAAATTCAGAAATAACACATTAGAATGTCAGTGTTTGTGCATAAGAAGGAACACATTGGTAGACTGGAGGTGATGAATAAAGGGAAAAAAGACAAAGATGTTATTTGTGAATAGTTGGGCATATTTAAATATTTAATGAAGTACACTTTGAAATTGTTCTAATATGTATATTTCTTGAAATATTTTTAGAAATATATAATTGCTAGTTGAATACTTTTGCTAGATGAAATTTTAAGTTTGTTGTGCATAGGCCAAAGTAAGCACTTTCCACTACTATCTTGGAAACTAATTTCCTTGAACCTCTCACTTTGTTGCATAAAGTAAATTTTATTTATATTAAATTGTGATTTTTTCAAAACACAGATATAAAATGGGAATATTAGAAGAAAAAAGATGAATTAAATCAGATAACATTAGCCCCAAATCAGTAACATTTAGAATTTATGCCCAGCAAAATTTTTATTTTCTTTTCAAAGCTTTGATATTTCAAAATATGTGTCATTTTAGTATTCTATTTTCTGCATTCAGGACTACAATAACATACAAAGGCTACAGTTTACATTACATAAGCCAATTTAAATGATAATTATCAGCCTTTTAAACTATAGGGCACTTAAAAATGCCTGAAGTTCATAATACTTTTGCAAAGTGGTCTCTTTTGAAAAGAGATGCATGATCCATAGCTACACTTGACGCAGTTTGCTCAACCCAATTTAATAAAAGCTGAAGGGAAAGAGGTAGAGATAGAGAAAGACCATCTAAGCCAGAATTCTACAAAATTCTGTGTGATGCCCCCGGAATAAATTGTGTGGGAAGCCTGTGTGCCCAAGCACTCAGAAGAAAAAGCCTTTGTTGATTTATGACTGTACAGCATTCACATAAAAATAACTGAAGTGTCATTATAGGACACAGATAAATAAGAGTAGGGGTTGTTGCCCACCAATATTTCTTAGGAAGAATCATGATTAGAGCACCGAAAGCAATCCAGCATCTTGAACTATACAAAATTAAACTTGAATCAGAAAGCATCAGAGCAAGCAGCACCACAAACTCATTCTTCCTGTTTGAAGGTATGAACGTGGGCAACTTTTGTGAAAATTCTGGAATAACAGAGCTCTGAAAATATGTTTCTGAACACAATCTGACAAACAGTATTTTCCACATCAACAAACTTTTCATAGACGTTTTGCAGGAAATATTTACTTCAGTGAAGAACATTTTCCCCCCCGGCACTGGACCTGAAAATTCAAAATGTAATAAATCCCCAAATTTAAAACACCCTTAGTCTGTTTCCATTTAGTTACTTTGAACAAAAGAATGATAAAACATATTTGAAAAGGTAAAGAGAAAAAAATGAAGTGGAAAGCATGAAGGGTAGCAGTTTTTCTCTACAGAAATCAAAAAGTGGAAACGAAGCCACTAGAAGAGAGTTACAACTCCAACCCAAGCAATCAACCTCAGCAAAATAAGGGTTAAGATAGATTTCTAATAATATATGTCAACTTTTGGAAACAGTTTATAAAGTTATCTCTATTAAATAAATATTTCAATGATCTTTCTAGTAAAGAAAATTGCTTTAATATCTTCTCTTCTGTTCTAGAGCTGTGCTGTATCATAGCCACTAGCCATATGTGGCATTTTAGCACTTTAAATGTAGCTGGCTTGAATTGAGATTTACCGTAGGTATAAAATACGCACCCATTTCAAAGACTTAGTACAAAAAATAAAATATATTATTAACATTTTATAAGGATTACATGGTGAAACTATATCTTTATATATTGATTTAATTAGACATTATTGAAATCAATGTCACTAGTTTCATTGTACTTCTATAATGTGGTAATTGAAAATTTAAAATTACAACATGGCTAACATTTGCAGCCCAGGTTGTATTACTATTGGACAATGCTATTGTTGTGACCAAGAGGACTGGAAAGATTATCACATACAAAAGTGGGATCCCTGCCTAAATTTTGTTTTGATAAAATTCAGTTCCTTTACATAGACATTGTCATACAATCCTAGACATATATGTGCATTCACCTCTTAGGGATAGGAACAATTTTTTTTAACCGATTAAATAAAAGATAATTATTCAATATTTTCTTTCTATTATTAAACAACTGAGACATAAAAGAAAGATACAGATATTCCATTCATGGAGTATATATTTTAGAAGAAAAGACAGAAAATTACAAATTTAATTACAGAATTAATTACAGATATTAACTAAGTTTGGTGCAACAATGAAGCATCAGGTCTGTGTGTTCTAGATATGAGGGAAACCTGACCTAGTAAACATGTCTCTTAGGTTACCAAAGACAATATTCTGAATTTAAAAGATACTAATTTTTTTAATGAAAGTGGGAAAAATAGATTATTTTATTTTAAATATTATCAAAAATGTTTTTGGTCAGTGAGGTTAGCTTCAATTTAACATGTCATATTTCAGGAATTTTAAAAACTTTGAAGAAAAATATAACAAGTGCTTGTGACCAACCAGATATTGGGTTTTAACATTGTTTTTGTTTATATTTTAATGATGAAATCCGATTTATTTAATAGAAGTTGTCATCATAAACAGTATAAAATATAAATATGCTTATCTGGGAAAGATCTCCAAAAAGGATGTGATTTTCAGAGGAGCAAAATAATCTTTAGTAAAAAAGAATATTATCACTGTAAGCATTTGGTCTTTAAAATAAATAATATGTGCCTGGCTCAATGGCTGATGCCTGTAATCCTAGCACTTTGGAAGGCCGAGGCAGGTGAATCACTTGAGGCCGGGAGTACAAGACCAGCCTGGCCAACATGGCTAAAACCCATCTCTAATCCCAGCTACTTGGGAGACTGAGGCAGGAGAATCACTTGAACCTGGAAAGCAGAGGTTACAGTGAGCCAAGAACATGCCACTGCATTCCAGTCTGGGTGAGGAAATGAGACCCTATCTCAAAAAACAATAATAATAATAATAATAATAATAATAATAATAATAAAATAAATAATGTAAAATGAGTACTTAATGTATGCTAGCATTTGTGGCATATGCTTTAGACAAAGTGTCTAATTTAACAATCTCAATAATTTTATACATTATATATATTTCTCATTTTTTAGTTTCAAATACTGAAGTTCAGTAAGATTGTGAACTTACCTATGTTTATACAACCAATAATTAGCACCAAGGTTTACTGTAACTGATTCAAAAGGATAAGCACATAAGTAAGGAACTGGCTTTTGATAATGTTAACATATGTTTTTCATATGTTGAAAGAACAATGAAAATAAATAAGTATTGGATATGTTAAGGAAAATTATAAATTTTATCTCAAAGGTGATAGCATATAGGCAAAGCTTGATAAAACCTATTTTGCCTGAGCATAGCAGCCATGCAATCTAGAAAAATAAATAATATTATTGTATTTCTTTATAGATTTTATACCTTCATTTTGCCTTTCAGGTAATATTAAAGATAAACATTTTTTTTTCCAGTGAAAATCACAGACAAAATTTTTACAGTAGAATATCACAGATTCATTTGACAAAATTGTTAAAATTATGGTAATGAACTGCATTCCTTTCAATTTTACAAATCACGTTTAACTATGCATTGCTAATGAGCAACAACACATTGGAAGGATAATATTTGGCAATTTAATATGAATAAACCATGTTTTATATATATTAACATGTGTTTCCAAATGTTATCTATTGGCCTATTTTTTCACATATGATGACCAATTTTTCTGTACCCAAATAAGATGATAATTATCTCTTCAGAATTCCTAAAGGCTTTTATCTGTATTAAGTTCATTATAGGCATGTTTTTCCCATGTATTATATTTGTATATCTCTTTACTATTTTGTACTAAACTGTAAACTAAAACTACTAAACTGCAGGAAATAGTAAAGATAATATGCATAGGCCAGTAGTATGGATTAGCCAGTGATCAATATGTCAATGTCTTAATACATATCACTATGTATTAAGTATAGACAATGGCTTTTGTTACATAGATGAATGGCTTTCAGTACATGTTAATTACACAAATTATTGGCAATTCATTCATTTAAAAATACTATTTATATTGTAGAAGGCATTATTCTAAGCATTGAATATGAAAGTAAAAAAAGGAACAAAATATAAAATCTCAGTGATATAAAATGGCTTATCTAGTCAGTGGACATTAAAGAATTAACATAACAAAGGTATTATATATAAATTTAATGTATAATATATTAAATAAATATATTTAATACATATATTAAACTTCTAAGAAAACAAGGGGTCAAATTTTCTCTTGTACAATAGGATGATTTATCATCTGTCCTATAGAGAAGAAGTGATTAATGACTTTATTGATCTGGGTTATAGTGAATCACTTTTTCAATGTATTGTTGGACAGTGCAGTTATTAAAGATGAGGGCATGAACTAGAATTTTAGTTGATGCTGAAATAGTATTATTTTGCTCACGCCTCTCAGTGTTTTAAAAAACACAATAGAAATAATTGAAAGGTGTCAGTGATGCAATCAAAAATTTATTGAAGATATTTGCTGCTTCTAATTGATTAATCAAGTTCTGGTTTCCTAATACTTAAACAAAACAAATCATTTGTCTAAGAAGAGTGAGATAACTCAGTAATTGTAAAATAAAAGTATAAATTGATAAGTCTCTGAGTTTTAGGGGGACTTGTAACACATGGTATTGTTGCTAAATTCCCTAATATGAAGAAAAACCAATGAAAAGACTCAGAATAAAAGTTTAGATAAAGAAGAGGAAGAAACAGAAATGTAAAAATCGAGAATGGCAAAAGTTTGTAAAAAGTGTTTTTTCTTTATGGAAAAGTTTTTTCCTTCAAGTTTTTTTATTTTATTAATTTTCAATAAAGCAAACTTTCTAGTTTTCTTCATATTCTACTCAGACTTATTCAATAAATATATAACAAATGTCTTTCAATAAGTAACGTGCATACTTATGATATATCAGACATGTTAAAATATTACATTATTTAATATTCAAACATATATATTAAGTAAAGATATCACCCTTATATAAATTGGGACACTGAATTCCACCCAGACAGTTTAAGTAATGCGCTTATGGTCACATGATTGTGGTAAAAATGGAACTGAATGAAAGTTCAGTTTACTTCAAAAGCCTCAATCTAAATGTCACACAGAGATTATACTTGTTTCAGGCATTAAACTAGAAGCTAGATCAATCATATATTTACCCATTATTTATTTTTTGTTCCCCTTTATCAAAAGATCACCTCTAGATTACAGATATATAAAACATTGGCAATATAGAATGTCTGGAATAGATATTTGTGGTAAGAAAGTGAGGAAGGAAAGAGGGAGGGGGAGAGAGAGAGAAAAAAACAAATGGAGGAAGGGAAGAGAAGGGAGGGGAGGGGAGGGGAGAGGAAGGGGAAGAGGAAGGGAAGAAAAGTGAGGAAAGGAGGGTTCGTGGTTGGGAGAAGGATAGGGAGGAATGAAGATTGGTTCTGACTCAGTTTCTAATTTTCTAACTACATGTTTCCCATCTCTCTTTTACTGGTCCCATGTCCTATACCTAAGTACCACAGGGCTGGGAAATGACTACTTAGTTGCTTTAAAAATGTATAGCTGACTAATATGAATAAAAGCCAATGAAAACACAGAATAAAAGTTTAGACTTAGAAGAGTTAAGAAATAGAAATGTAAATGAAACTATAAAGATAACCTCATTCTTCCACTTAATAGTGGACTTGCATTCCTTAGAAGATACAGTTCTAGCTTTTTATTGTGACATGTAGACATATCACTTTGCAATTTGGTTCTGTCTCATTTCTCTCAAGCCACATTAGTGATTCCAGTAAGCTTGAGATTCTGACCTCTTCTAGCTGACTATTACAAACTGATGACACATGCTTTTACATGCATATGATATTCTTTATTGAATGCCATTTTCTGTCTTTCTGCCTGCAAAAATTCTGCTCCTCTTTCAACACCCAGCTTAGTTAAAACCTTCTTTGGGAAACCTCACAGCAGTATGCTCAATACTAAACTGTTGGCTCTGCAGGCCTTTAGATTCTTATTCCTACATGAAGAATCAGAAGTGTATTATGTTTTACTCATCTTTAAAAATGCTGTAGCTAAGTTCTTAACATATGATATAGGTTCAATATGGTTTTGTGAATTATATGAATAAATTATCTCCAGGATTTTTAAAAATGTTTCTAGGGTGGCTGGGAGCCATGGCTCATGCCTGTAATCCCCGCACTTTGGGAGGCCAAGGCGGGTGGATCACCTGTGGTCGGGAGTTTGAGACCAACCTGACCAACATGGAGAAACCCTCATCTCTACTAAAAATACAAATTTAGCTGGGCATGGTGGTGCATGCCTGTAATCCCAGCTACTCAGGAGGCTGAGGAGAATCACTTGAACCTGGGAGGCGGAGGTTGCAGTGAGCCGAGATTGTGCCATTGCACTCCAGCCTGGGTAACAAGAGCGAAACTCCATTTCAAAAACAAACAAACAAACAAACAAACAAACAAAAAACGTTGCTAGGGTGAAATATAAAAGCCTTACTTTCCTATCAAGTCATAGTTCATCATGAAATAAAAACTACAAGAAAAACCAAGTATATCGTTCTTTTTTTTCAAAGGGGAAAAATATTGTGACAAAATATGTTGTTTTCTACCACTGTCCAGAGGAATTATTTGATACTGTTTTTTTTTTTCTTTTCTTTTCTTTTTTTGAGATGGAGTCTCGCTCAGTCAGCCAGGCTGGAGTGCAGTGGCATAATCGCAGCTCACCTCAACCTCTGTGTCTTGGGTTTAAGCTATTATCCTGCCTCAGCCTCCCAAGTAGCTGGGACTGTAGTGAAGGCACTTCTTCACCACTTTGATTAATGCATCTCTCTTCCTTCAACTTATCCTACCTTCTACTATTGAACTGATATTTGCAGTGAGATTTAAAAAATAAAAACACAACAGTAAAACTTCCTCATATTTTCCATGAAATAAGGACAAATCTTTCCATGAAGGAAGATAGAAATGTAAACTTGTATTGTGCAAGACTCACAAAGTAGAATACTGAATACTATATGTCAAGGAATATGAACAAAATACAACTACACATAGTAAAACTCATTATAGAAAAGCTGGTGCATTTAATGTTGCACAAAAATGCCAGACATAAATAAATACATATTTATTATTTCATTTATAGAAAGTTAAAAGACAAACAAAATACATCTTTGGTGATGAAAATCAGCATGGTGGGTACCTTGAAGAGACAGAAGTTAAATTGTTTGAAGTGGGCCTGAAAAGACCTTCTGGAATGCTGGCAATGTGGTTTACTAAGTTGAGAACTTGGTAAATAGGTGTGTCCAGTTTAGGAAAACTTACTGCACTCTCACTATATTATATATAATACATAATGTAATATAATATTAATATAGTATAAATAATATACAATATAAATAACATAATATACATACACATATTAATATATAATATATCATAATAGTACATACATTATGTAAAATATATAACACATGATATATATTATATATATAAAATTTAAGCCTTTATTTAAAAAATATTATTCTTGGGGGGTGGAGCCAAGATGGCCGAATAGGAACAGCTCTGGTCTCCAGCTCCCAGCCTGAGTGACACAGAAGACGGGTGATTTCTGCATTTCTGTTTGAGGTACCGGTTTCATCTCACAAGGGAGTGCCAAACAGTGGGTGCAGGACAGTCGGTGAAGCGCACTGTGCGCGAGCCGAAGCAAGGCGAGGCATTGCCTCACTCGGGAAGCACAAGGGGTCAGGG